>NW_024082683.1:0-52935 GCF_003009895.1 Hyaena hyaena
CCTTTTCCCCTCTCACTCCCCCTAGAGGGTAGAGGGGGATCGCCTCCCACCCTGGAGTCTCGGATCCCGGCCCAATTTTATCTTCCCCGGTTCGCACTCACGTTAGAAGGCTCTCTCAGTGGATTCTGCGTCCTTTTTCTCCCAATCTCTCAGGTTTTGTAAGGTTTCCAATGGCTTCACATCTTTTTTGTGTGATGTATGGGCGCGAGTGCACGTACGGAGCTCCTTACTTCTCCGCCATCTTGCCCTCTCGACCTGTTTTTACTATTTTTTTTTTAAGTAACTTCATACATTTTTCTGCAGTGGCTGTACTAATTTGCATTTCCACCAACAGTGCACAAGAGTTCCTTCTTATCCACACTTTCACCAATACTTGTTATTTCTTGTCATTTTGATGCTAGTCATTCTGACAAGTGCAAAATGATATCTCATTCTAGTTTTGATTAGCATTTACCTGATGAATAGTGATATTGAGAATGTTTTCATGTGTCTGTTTGCCGTCTGTATGTCTTCTTTAGAAACGAAAGTCTATTCAAGCTCTCTGCACATTTTAAATCATATTATTTTGGTTTTTTTGGGGGGGGTGCTGAGTTAAATATATTCTCTATGTTCTTTGGATATTAGCTCCTTATCAGATATATCATTTGCAAACATCTTCTTCCATTTAGTAAGTCGTTTTTTGGTTTTGTAGATGGTTTCCTTCACTGTAAAAAAGCTTTTTCATTTTGGTATAGTCCCAGTAGTTTGTTTTTCTCTTATGTTTCCTTTACCTGAGGATACATATTTCGAAAAATGTTTCTACGGTCAATGTCAGAGACATTACTGCTTGTGTTCTCTTATCGGATTTTTATGGTTTCAGTTCCATTTTGAGTTTATTTTAGTGCGTGGTGTAAGAAAGTGGTCCAGTTTCATTCTTTTACATGTTGCTGTCCCATTTTCCAACCACTATTTTTTGAAGAGAATGCCTTTCCCCCATTGCATATCCTTTCATCCACTGTCATAGATTAATAAGCCATATAAGCATTGGTTTATTTCTGGACTCTTTTCCATTCTATTGATCTACGTGTCTATTTTTGTGTCAGTATCATACTGTTTTGATTACTACAGCTTTTTTTATATCTTGAAATCTGGATTGTGATACCTCCACCTTTGTTCTTTCTCATGACTGCTTTGGCTATTCAGTGTCCTGTTTTAGTTCCATACAAATTTTAGGACTGTTTGCTCTAGTTCTGTGAAAAATGCTGTTGGTATTTTGATAACGATTGCATTGAATCTATATATTGCCTTGAGTAGTATGGACATTTTAACAATATTTGTACTTCCAGTCCATTAGCATGGAATATCTTTCCATTTGTTTGTACCCTCATCCATTTCTCTCATCAGCATTTTATAGTTTTCAGAGTACAGGTCTTCCACCTCTTTGGTTAAATTTATTCTTAGGTATCTTATTCTTTTGGGTACAGTTGTAAATGAAATTGTTTTCTCAATTTCTCTTTTTGGTGCCTTGTTATTAGTGTATAGAAGTGAAACCTACCAACTTGACAATAAACTATTTGTAAAAAAATAAAATAAAAAGAAGTGAAACCAATTTCTGGAAATTAATTTTGTATCCTGAACTTTTACTGAATTAATTTATTACTTCTAACAGTTTTTTCTTTTTTTTTTTTTTTGTATGTATGGTCTGTAGGGCTTTCTATGTATGGTATAATATCATCTGCAAATAGTGACAGTTTCACTTCTTCCTTACAAATATAGGTGATTTTTGTTTCTTTCTTTTCTTCTTACTTTTTTTGTTTGACTGCTGAGGCTAGGACTTCTAGTACCAGGCTGCAAGATTGGACAGCCTTGTCTTCTTCATGACCATAGAAGAAAAGCTCTCAGTTTTCCATCACTGAGTACGATTTTAGCTGTGAGTTTTTCATTTATGATCATTATTACGTTGAGGTATGTTCCCTCTAAATCCACTTTGTTGAGAGTTTTTATCATGAATAGATGTTGAATTTTATGAAATGCTTTTTCTGCATCTTCTGAGATAATTTTTATTCTTTGCTTTGTTAATGTACTGTATGACATTGATTGATTTGTGAATACTGAACCATCCTTGCATCCTCAGAATAAATCCCACTTGATTTGGGTGGATGATCCCGTTTACATATTGTTGGATATGTTTGTTAATATTTTCATGAAGATATTTGCATCTATGTTCATCAGAGTTATTGGCCTATAGTTTTCTTTTTTGTCATGTCTTTGGTTTTGGGATCAGGGTAATGCTGGCCTTGTAGAACATATTTGGAAGCTGACCTTCCTCATCTAGTTTTGGAACAGTTTCAGGAGAATAGATATTAACTCTTTTTTAAATGTTTCGTAGAATTTGCCTGTGAATCCATCTGGTCCTGGACTGTTATTCTTTGGTAGGTTTTTTTAAATTATTTATTCAACTTAAATTATTCAGTTCAACTAATAATAATTAGCTTATTTAGATTTTCTAGTTTTCCTGATTCAATTTTGGAATATTAAATGTTTTCAGGAATTTATCTTTTCTTCTAGGTTGTCCAACTATTTGTCATATAATTTTTCATAGTGTTCTCTTATAATCCTTTGTATTCCTGTGTTGTTAGCTGTTAATACTCCTCTCTCATTTCTGATTTTATTTATATGGATCCTTTCTCTTTTTTCTTCAGTCTGGAAATGGGTCTATCAATTTTATCTTTTCAATGAACGAGCTCTTTTTTTCATTGATTTTTTCCCACTTTTCAAAGTTTCTATGTCATTTGTTTCTGCTCTGATCTTTATTATTTCCTTTCTTATAATCACCTTGGGAATTTTTTTTTTACTTCCTTTAGGTATAAGGTTAAGTTGTTTATTTGAACTTTTTTTTTGATTTCTTGAGATCAGCCTGTTTCACAATAAATTTCTCTCTTAGAACATTTTTCACTGCATTCCAAAGATTTTGGACCATTTCATTTTCATTTATCTCATATACATATTATATATATATATGTATATTTATATATATATAATATACATATGATCTCTCTCTATATATGGATATATTTATATTTATATTTATATATCCATATATATATTTTTTCTTCTTTGATTGCTTCCATTGGTTGTATGGTATATACCCCACCACTTTCAAGAACAGGAGAATTTATACTTTATCCTTCTAGAAAACCTATTGCTCTTTCTTACTTGGAATGATAGATTTTTCAAGTAGAGCCACCTTGTGAAATTCAGTCTTCTTCCCATTTGTTTTATAGCAGTAAAATCCCTTTTCATCAGAAGTAACATTTCAAATATACTTACATATGTGTATAGGTATATATACATGTACATGTGTATATAATATGTATATATTATAATATAAATATATTATATATAAATAAATATAATGTATAAATATATTATAATATATAATATAATATAAATTTATATACAAACACAATTGTATATAAATTATATATATATTATAATATACACAATTGTAACCATTACATGCCATGTGCAAGTACTACAGTCTAAAGATGGGGCAATGTTTGATAACCCAGATCTAGGTTCCCAATTTCTCTTTGTTTAAAGGTATCTTGGCTGGGTGACTGAGTGTCTCAGTAGGTTAAGTGCCTGATTCTTGATTTCAGCTCAGGTCATGTTCTCACAGTTCATGATATTGAGCCCCATGTTGTGTTCTGTGCTGACAACACCAGCCTGTTTAGGATTCTCTCTCTGTCCTTCCCACCTCTCAAAAAAAAAAAAAAAAAAAGATATCCTGGCCTGGTTATTATAAGAAAAGTTAAAGTTGTAATATATGTCGTGCCTAGCATGAAATAGGAGCTCAATATGTTTTTTGATTAACTAATGCTATAGAAACATGACTAACAAAGGCATCTGGGTAGTGGTAATTTCCTCGTATCAAAATGGTCTCTGATTTTTAACGAAAAGCATCTATCAAGGTCAGCTTTTGCCCTGCCCTTTAGTGAATTCACAGGAAATATCACATACCTCAGACATTTAAAAGTGCCTGTTAATGGTGTAAACTGTTGGGAATTCAGTCTACAGACGCTGCCAAGTCTGTCTAGACTTAAGATTGCATCTCCAATAAATTCCAATGCAATGTCTTTAAGATATTTCCAGGGACTAAGGTTTGAAGTGAACAAAAGTGTAATAAATGAATCATAGTTAACAGTACTGAATAATGAAGATTTTACTTAACATTTTCTAAGTAATACCTTGGGAAAGAGAGAAGGTTAAACTAGGGGAGATTAAAGCAGGAATTAGAAAACCTACATTCCAGTCCTGTTTCTGCTATTTGTTGTTGAGGGACTTTGGAAATATGACCTTATTGCATACTCTGGATAATGTCTATCTGTACCTCACAGGAATGACATAAGAGAGTGAAACTATGCGTGAAAATATATTGAATTCCTTAATATAAAAAAGTTGAATGTCAAAGCTAGACTTAAGAATAAAGCTGTCTTGAATGGCTAAATTTAACAACTCAGGAAACAACAGATGTTGGCAAGTATGCGGAGAAAGGGGAACCCTTTTACATTGTTGTTGGGAATGCAAACTGGTATAGCCACTCTGGAAAACAGTATGGAAATTTCTTAAAAAGTTAAAAATAAAACTACTTTATGACCCAGCAATTCCACCACTAGGTTTTTGTTTGTTTGTTTTTAGTTTTTAATGTTTATTTATTTTTGAGAGAGACAGAATGCAAACGGGACAGGGCTAGACAGAGAGGAAGACACAGAATCCAAAGCAGACTCCAGGCTTTGAGCTGTCAGCACAGAGCCCGACATAGGGCCTAACACTGTGAACTGCAAGTTCATGATCTGAGTCAAAGTTTGGCACTTGATTGGCTGAGCCACCCAGGCACCCTGTACTACTAGGTATTTATCCAAAAGATACAAAAATACTGATTCAAATAACACATACACCCCCATGTTTATATCAGGACAATCAACAATAGTCAAATTATGTAAGAACCCAAATATCCATCAACTGATGAATGGATAAATAATATGTGATATATATATATACCCACATACACACACACAATGGAATATTACTTGGCCATCAAAAACAATGAATTCTTGCCATTTGCAACTATGTGGATGGAACTAGAGTGTATTATGCTAAGCAAAATAAGTCAGAGAAGGTCAAACATCACACGATTTCATTCATATGTTGAATTTAAGAAACAAAATAGATGAACATAGGGGAAGGGAAGGAAAATTAAATAAGATAAAAACAGAGGGAGGCAAACCATAAGAGAGATTTATATATAGAAAACAAACTGAGAGTTCCTGGAGGAAAGGTGGGTGGGGGAATGGGCCCAATGGGTAATGTCCATTAAGAAGGACACTTGTGATGAGCTCTGGGTGTCAGTGATGAATCACTAAATTCTGCTCTTGAAACCAATACTACACTATATGTTAACTAACTTGAATTTAAATAACATCTGGGAAGAAAAAAGAATAAAGTGATCTTTTATTTTCCAATCCAACATCCCCCATTTATACTCCTTCACACATTTTGAGAACTGTTCAAATAAACAAAATGAACACCTGAAACTATTATTGCACCGTATGTTAAGTAACTGGAATTTAAATAAATACTTAACAAAAATAAATAAATAATGCGTAACATTTAAGGCATGTTACAATCCATGGACACTGACAAAAAAAAGTCAGATGATCCAATTTAAAAAAAACACAGATCTTTTTTTCCATTTTTATTTTATTCTTTTGGTTTTTTTTAATACAAATAGTTTATTGTCAAATTAGTTTCCACATAACACCGAGTGCTCATCCCCATAAGTGTCCTCCTCCGTGCCCATACCCCCTACCCCCCACATCCATTAGTCCTCAGTTTTTGTCAGCATTCAAGAGTCTCTCATGGATTGCCTCTCTCCCTTTCCCCCACCATTTCCACCCTTCTTCTCCCCCATGATCCTCAGTAAAGTTCCTCCTAATCCTCCTATACATGCAAACATATGATATTTGTCCTTCTCTGCCTGACTTATTTCGCTCAGCATAACACCCTCAAGGTCCATCCATGTTGCTACACATGGCCAGATTTCCTTGTTTCTCATTGCCATGTAGTATTCCATGGTATAGATATACCACATCTTCTTGATCCATTCGTCTGTTGATGGACACTTAGGCTCTTTCCATGTTTTAGCTATTGTGGAGAGTGCTACTATGAACATTGGGGTACATGTGCTCCTATGCATCAGCACTCCTGTATCCCTTGGGTAAATTCCTAGCAGTACTATTGCTGGGTCATAGGGGAGTTCTATTGTTAGTTTCCTGAGGAACCTCCACCCTGTTTTCCAGAGGGGCTGCACCAGTTTGTATTCCCACCAACAGTGTAGGAGGGTGCCCGTTTCTCCACATCCTCGCCAGCATCTAGAGTTCTCTGATTTGCTCATTTTAGCCACTCTGACTGGAGTGAGATGGCATATCAGTGTAGTTTTGATTTGTATTTCCCTGATGAGGAGGGATGCTGAGCATCGTTTCATGAGCCATCAGACATAATTTGAATCCATCTTCTACATGACATATCATAGTGAAACTGGCAAAATACAAGGACAAAGAGAGAATTATGAATGTAAGTAGGGATAAAAGGGCCCTAACATACAAAGGAAAGCCTATAGAGTGGTGACAGACCTATCTACTGAAACTTGGCAGGCCAGAAAGGAATGGCAGGAGATCTTCAATGTGATGAACAGAAAAAATATGCAGCCAAGAATCCTCTATCAAGCAGGCCTCATTCAGAACAGAAGGAGAGATAAATGTCTTCCCAAAATATCAAAAATTGAAGAATTCTTCACCACTAAACCAGCCCTACAAGAAATCTTGAGGGGAACTCTATGAGGGAAATGTCACAAGGAATGCAAGGTACTAGAGACACCACCGCAAGCATGAATCCTACAAAGCACACAATGACTCTAAACCCATATTTTTCAATAATAACACTGAATGTAAATGGACTAAATACCCCAGTCAAAAGACATAGGGTAGTAGAATGGATAAAAAAACACAATCCATCTATTTGCTGTCCACAAGAGACTCATTTTAGACCTGAGGACACCTTCATATTGAAAGTAAGGGGATGGAGAAATATGTATCATGCTGCTGGAAGTCAAAAGAAAGCTGGAGTAGCCATACATATATCTGACAAACTGCAATTTAAAGTTAAGGCAGTAACAAGAGATGAAGAAGTGCATTAGAAAATAATTACAGGGTCTATCCATGAGGAAAAGCTAACAATTATAAATGTCTATGCACCGAATTCGGTAGCACCCGAATACAAAAAACGATCACAAACATAACAATCTTATGTATAAGAATGTACTAATAGTAGGGGTCTTTAATACACCACTTACAGGAATGGATAGATGAACTAGACAGAAAATCAATAAACACACAATGGACTTGAATGAACCATTGGACCAGATGCATTTGACACATGTATTTAGAACTCTACATCCTAAGGCTATGAAATTCACTTTCTTCTCAAGTGCGCATGGCACATTCTCCAAAATAGATCACATACTGGGACATAAAGCAGCCCTCAATAAATATAAAAGAATTGAGATCATACCATACACACTTTCAGATTACAATGCTATGAAACTTGAAATCAATCACAGGAAGAAGTCTGGAAAACCTCCAAAAACATGGAGGTTAAAGAACACCCTATGAAAGAACGAAAGGTCCAATCAGGCAATTAGAGAAGAAATTTAAAAATATAGGGAAACAAATGAAAATGAAAATAAAACAATGGAAACTCTATGGGATGCTGCAAAGGCAGTCCTAAGAGAAAAGTAGATTGCACTCCAGGCCTATTTCAAGAAATTAGAGAAAACGCAACTACAAAATCTAACAGCTCACCTAAAGTAAGTACAAGGAGAGCAACAAGAGCATCACAAACCCAGTAGGAGAAGAGAAATAATAAAAATCAGGGCAGAAATAAACTATTAATCAAAAAACAGTTGAACAGATCAATGAAACCAAGAGTTGGTTTTTTGGAAAAATGAAAAAATTGATAAACCTCTAGCCAGGCTTCTCAAAAAGAAAAGAGAGAGTACCCAAATAGACAAAACATGAATGAAAATGTATTTATTACAACCAATCCCTCAGAAATACAAGAACTTATCAGGGAATACTAAGAAAAATTATGCCAACAAACTGGACAATGTAGAAGAAATGGACAAATTCTTAAACACACACTCACTACCAAAATTCACACTGGAAGAGATAGATACTATCAACAGATCCATAACTAGTGAGGAAATCAAATCAGTTATCAAAAATCTCCCAACAAGTAAGAGCCCTGGGCCAGATGGCTTCCCTGGGGAATTCTACCAGACATTTAAGTCAGAGTTAATACCCATTCTTCTCAAGCTATTCCAAAAAATAGAAATTGAAGGAAAACTTCTGGTCTCATTCTACGAAGCCAGCATCACTTTGATACCCAAGCTAGACAGAGACCCAGCAAAAAAGAGAAACACAGGCCGATATCCTTGATGAATACAGATGCAAAAATCCTCAACAAGATACCTGCAAATTGAATACCATAGCACATAAAAAGAATTATCCACCATGATCAAGTGGGATTCATTCCTGGGTTACATGGCTGGTTCAATATTCGTAAATGAATCAATGTGATACATCACATTAACAAGAAAAAGATAAAAACCCAATATCCGGTCGATAGATGCAGAAAAAGCATTTGACTAAATACAGCATCCCTTCTTAATAAAGACCCTAGAGAAAGTCGGGATAGAAGGAACTTACCTAAACATCGAAAAGCCATTTATGAGAAACCCACAGCTAATATCATCCTCACTAGGGAAAAACTGAGAGCTTTCCCTCCGAGATCAGGAACATGACAGGGATGCCCACTCTCTCCACTGTTGTTTAACATAGTGCTGGAAATCCTAGCATCAGCCATCAGACAACAAAAGGAAATAAAAGGCATCAGAACTGGCAAAGAAGTCAAACTCATTTTTCACAGTCGACACGATACTCTACATAGAAAACCCGACAGACTCCACCAGAAGCCTACTAGAACTTATCCATGAATTCAGCAAAGTTGCAGGGTACAAAATCAACGTACAAAAATTGGATGCATTTTTATACACCAAAAATGAAGCAACAGAAAGAGAAATCAAGAAACTGATCCTATTCAAAACTGCACAACAAATCATAAAATACCTAGGAATAAACCTAACCAAAGATATAGGAGATCTCTATGATGAAAACTATAGAAAACTTATGAAGGAAATTGAAGAAGACACAAACAAATGGAAAAAAAATTCCATGTTCATGGATTGGAAGAATAAATATAGTTAAAATGTCATTACTATCCAAAGCAATCTACACATTCAATGCAGTCCCTATCCAAATTGGACCAGCATTCTTCTCAAAACTAGAACTAACTCTCCTAAAATTTGTATGGAACCACAATAGGCCCCGAATAGCCAAAGTAATGTTGAAGAAGAAAACCAAAATGGGAGGCATCACCATCCCAGACTTTAGCCTCTACTTTAAAAAGCTGTAATCATTAAGACAATATGGCAAAAATAGACACATAGACCAATGGAATAGAAGAGAGAACCCAGAATTGGACCCAGAAATGTATGGCCAACAAATCTTTAACAAAGCAGGGAAGAGTATCCAATGGAAAAAAGACAGCCTCTTTAACAGATGGTGCTGGGAGTACTGGACAGCAACATGCAGAAGAATGAAACTAGATCTCACACCATACGCAGAAATAAACTCAACATGGATAAAGGACCTGAATGTGAGACAGGAAACCATCAACACCCTAGAGGAGAAAGCAGGAAGCAACCTCCTTGACCTCAACTGCAGCAATTTCTTACTTGACACATCCCCAAAGGCAAGGGAATCAAGAGTAAAAATGAACTATTGGGGCCTCATCAAGGTTAAAATCTTCTGCACAGCAAAGGAAACAATCCATAAAACTAATAAGCACCTACGGAATGGAAAAAGATAGTTGGAAATGACATATCGGATAAAGGGCTAGTATCCAAAATCTGTAAGGAACTCACCAAATTCCACACTTGTAAAACAAATAATCCAGTGAAGAAATGGGCAGAAGACATGATGAACAGACACTTCTCCAAAGAGGACATCCAGATGGACAACAGGCACATGAAATGGTGCTCAACGTCCCTCCACATCAGGGAAATACAAATCAAAACCACACTGAGATACCACCTCACACCGATCAGAGTGGCTGAAATGAACAAATCAGGAGAATATAGATGCTGGCGAGGATGTGGAGAAATGGGCACCCTCCTACACTGTTGGTGGGAATGTAAACTGGTGCAGCCCCTCTGGAAAACAGGGTGGAGGTTCTTCAAAAAATTAACACTAGAACTCCCCTATGGCCCAGCAATAGCACTGCTGGGAATTTACCCAAGATATTCAGGAGTGCTGATGCATAGGGGCACCTGCACCCCAGTGTTCACAGCAGCACTTTCAACAATAGCCAAAACATGGAAAGAGCCTAAATGTCCATCAACTGACGAATGGAGCAATAAGATGTGGGGTTTTTTTTCTTAAATAGTTTATTGTCAAGTTGCTTTCCATAGAACACCCAGCGCTCATTCCAACAGGAAGATGTGGTTTATCTGAACAACGGAATACTACATGGCAATGAGAAGGAATGAAATCTGTACATTTGTAGCAATGTGGATGGAACTTGAGGGTGTTATGTTGAATGAAATAAGACAGGCAGAGAAAGACAGATACCATATTTTTCACTTAAAAGTGGATTATGAGAAACTTAATGGAAGACCATGGTTGGGGGAGGAGAAGGGGAAAAATAGTTGGGGCGAGGGAGGGGGGCAAACCATGAGAAACTCTTGAATGCTGAGAACAAACTGAGGGCTGGTGGGGGTGGGGGGGAGGGGAGGGGGGTATGGGCATGGAGGAAGGTACAGTTGGGATGAGCACTGGGTGTTTTATGGACACCAACTTGACAATAAACTATGAAAGAAAAAAAAAAGACATTAACCTTACCCAGCAGACTTTAACAGCAGACATTTAAGCCCTTTTGGTTACAGTTTTTAAATCCAAGAGTGGTATGTAAATATCTAATTCGGATTTCTAAGAGACTGGAACTTAAATTTTCTCACCAAAAAACCTCACTCCCAAATGTGCAAGGTGATGGATGTGATAATCGACTAGGTGGTGGTGGCATCCTTTCACAGTGTGCGTGTGCGTGTGTGTGTGTGTTTATAATCACAATGTAAATTTTAAATATATTAAGATTTTATCAATTATACTTCATTAAATCTGACAACAAAGGGTATTTTAGATAATTAAATTAAACATAGTCGCTCCTAGGTGACTCAGTTGGTTAAGTGTCTGACTCCTGGTTTCAGTTCAGGTCATGATCTCATGGGTTCGTGAGTTTGAGTCCTGATTTATCTTCTGCTGACAATACAGAGCCTACTTGGGATTCTCTCTCTCCCTCTCTCTCTCTGCCCCTTCTCCCTCCCATGCTCACATTGTTTCTGTTCTTTATAAATAAATAAACTTTATAAAAGAATGCATAATGCCCTTTCCTAATCAAAACACTTTTCTGGCCTCCCCTTTCAACACTCAAACAGAACACAGAAGCATTTACAAGTTTTGAGTATTGTGAACTGGCTGCTATCAAGGCACTACACTGTGGATGGTTCAATTCACTCTTCTTATTCTCTGCAACTACCCACCCATTAGCTAACAAGTCAAGGCTACAAGCTTCAGCACTCAATTCCGCTACTTCCTTCTCCTGACTGAGAAATGATAGTTCTATACCATTGTTTTTGTTTTATTTCTTTTTTTTTTTTTGGACTCTGCTCAGAAGCCCCTATTGATAACTACTAAAAGATTTGAAGTATGTCTTCAAATAAAAAGAAGGAGGAGGGAGTGGTGAAGTGGGATATATGCAATTTGACCATGGCTTTTCACCCTTAGAAAAAGAAATCTGGATTTCTGCAGTCTTCACGAATATGTGCATCAAAACAAAAAACTAACCAGTTTTATTTCCTTTACAATGACCAGCCTTATTAAACCAGCAGCTCCTTTTTTAAAAATAGTTTATTGTCAAAGTGTTTTCCATATAACACCCAGTGCCCATCCCCACAAGTGCCCTCCTCCATGCCCATCACACCCCTTACCCTCCCCCCACCACCATCAGCCCTCAGTTTGTTCTCGGCATTCAAGAGTCTCTCATGGTTTGCCTCCCTCCCTCTCCCCCACTATTTTTCCCCTTCTTCTCCCACACGGTCCTCTGTTAGGTTCCTCCTAATCCTCATATACGTGCAAACATATAGTATCTGTCCTTATCTACCTGATTTATTTCGCTTAGCATAATGCCCTCAAGGTCCATCCATGTTGCTACACATGGCCAGATTGCATTCTTTCTCATTGCCATGTAGTATTCCATTGTATAGATAAACCACGATCCATTCGTCCGTTGATGGACACTTAGGCTCTTTCCATGTTTCGGCTATTGTGGAGAGTGCTGCTATGAACATTGGGGTCCATGTGTCCCTATGCATTAGCACTCCTGTATCCCTTGGGTAAATTCCTAGCAGTGCTATTGCTGGGTCATAGGGGAGTTCTAGTGTTAATTTTTCGAGGAACCTCCATACTGATTTCCAGAGGGGCTGCACCAGTGTCCATTCCCACCAACAGTGTAGTAGGTTGCCCGTTTCTCCACATCCTCGCCAGCATCTAGAGTTCTCTGATTTGCTAATTTCAGCCACTCTGACTGGCGTGAGGTGGTATCTCAGTGTGGTTTTGATTTGTATTTCCCTGAAGAGGAAAGATGCTAGACATCGTTTCATGTGTTTGTTGGCCATCTGGATGTCCTCGTTGGAGAAGGGTCTGTTCATGTCTTCTCCCCATGTCTTCACTGGATTATTTGTTTTTTGGGTGTGCACTTTGTTGAGTTCCTTATAGATTTTCGATACTAGCCCTTTATCTGACATGTCATTTGCAACTATCTTTTCCCATTCCGTTGGTTGCCTATTAGTTTTGCGGATTGTTTCCTTTGCCGTGCAGAAGTGTTTAATTTTGATGAGGTCCCAATAGTTTATTTTTGCTCTTGCTTCCCTTGCTTTTGGGGATGTGTCAAGTAAGAAGTTGCTGCGGTGGAGGTCAAGGAGGTTGCTTCCTGCTTTCTCCTCTAGGGTGTTGATGGTTTCCTGTCTCACGTTCAGGTCCTTTATCCATTTTGAGTTTATTTTTGTGTATGGTGTGAGAAATTGATCTAGTTCCATTCTTCTGCATGTTGCTGTCCAGTTCTCCCAACACTATCTGTTAAAGAGGCTGTCATTTTTCTATTGAGTATTCTTTCCTGTTTTGTCAAAGATTAGTTGGCTGTATACCTTTCGGTCCAGGTATGAGTTATCAATTCAATTCCATTGGTCTATGTGTCTATTTTTATGCCAATACCATACTGTCTAGATGATGACAGCTTTGTAGTAGAGTCTGGGATGGTGATACCTCCCGTTCTGGCTTTCTTCTTCAATATTACTTTGGCTATTCCAAAGACCCCACACAAGGGGTCTTGTGTGGTTCCATACAAATTTTAGGATAGTTTGTTCTAGTTTTGAGATGAATGCTGGTGCAATTTTGATTGGGATTGCATTGAATGTGTAGATTGCTTTGGGTAGTAATGACATTTTAACTATATTTATTCTTTCTATCCATGAGCATGGAATGTTCTTCCATTTCTTTGTGTCTTCTTCAACTTCCTTCATAAGTTTTCTATAGTTTTCATCATACAGATCTCTCGTATCCTTGGTGAGGTTTCTTCCTAGGTATTTTATGTTTTTTTGTGCAATTGCGAATGGATTCAGCTTCTTGATTTCTCTTTCTGTTGCTTCATTATTGGTGTATAAGAATGCAACCGATTTCTGTACGTTGATTTTGTACCCTGCAACTTGGATGAATTCTTGGATCAGTTCTAGTAGGCTTCTGGTGGAGTCTGTCGGGTTTTCTATGTAGAGTATCGTGTCGTCTGCAAAAAGTGAGAGTTTGACTTCTTCTTTGCCAATTCTGATGCCTTTGATTTCCTTTTGTTGTCTGATGGTTGATGCTAGGACTTCCAGCACTATGTTAAACAGCAGTGGTGAGAGTGGAAATCCCTGTCGTGTTCCTGATCTCAGAGGAAAGCTCTCAGTTTTTCCCCGTTGAGGGTGATTTAGCTGAAGCCTTCTCATAGATGGCTTTGATGATGTTTAACTAGGTTCCTTCTATCCCGACTTTCTCTAGAGTTTTTATTAAGAGGGGATGCTGTATTTTGTCAAGTGCTTTTTCTGCATCTATCGACAGGATCATATGGTTTTTATCTTTTCTTTTGTTGATGTGATGTATCACATTGATTGATTTGTGAATGTTGAACCAGCCCTGTAACCCAGGAATGAATCCCATTTGATCTTGGTGGATACTCCTTTTCATGTGCTGTTGGATTCTCTTTTCGAGTATCTTGTTGAGGAGTTTTGCATCTGTATTCATCAAGGATATTCACCAGTAGTTCTCCTTTTTAGCTGGATCTCTGTCTGGTTTAGGAATCAAGATGATGCTGGCTTCATTAAATGCGTCCAGAAGATTTCTTTCGATTTCTATTTTTTGGAAATGGTTGAGAAGAATGGGTATTAATTTTGTTTTAAAAGTCTGGTAGAACTCCCCAGGGAAGCCATCTGGTCCAGGGCTCTTCTTTGTTGGGAGATTTTTGATAACTGATTCAATTTCCTCACTAGTTATGGGTCTCGTCAGATTTTCTATGTGTTCCCATGTGAATTTTGGTAGTGAGTGTGTGTTTAGGAATTTGTCCATTTCTTCTAAGTAGTGTAGTTTGCTGGCATATAATTTTTCATAGTATTCCCTGATAATTGCTTGTATTTCTGAGGGGTTGGTTGTAATGAGGCCATTTTCATTCATGATTATATCTATCTGAGTGTTCTCTCTTTTGTTTTTGAGAATCCTGGCTAGAGGTTTGTCAATTTTGTTTATTTTTTCAAAAAACTAACTATTGGTTTTTAATTGATCTGTTCAACTGTTTCTTTGTTTTCTATATTGTTTATTTCTGCCCTGAGTTTTATTATTTCTCTTCTCCTACTAGACTTTGGATGCTCTTGTTGTTCTCCTTTTCGCTCCTTTAGGTGTGCTGTCAGATTTTGTACTTGTGCTTTTTCTAATTTCTTGAAATAGGCCTGGAGTGTAATGTACTCTCCTCTTAGGACTGCTTTTGCCGCATCCCATAGAGTTTGGGGTTGTATTTTCATTTTCATTTGTTTCCATATATTTTTAAATTTCTTCTCTAATTGACTGATTGGCCCATTCGTTCTTTCATAGGGTGTTCATTAACCTCCATGTTTTTGGAGGTTTTCCAGACTTCTTCCTGTAATAGATTTCAAGTTTCATAGCATTGTGATCTGAAAGTGTGCATGGTATGATCTCAATTCTATTATTATTTATTGAGGGCTGCTTTATTTCACAGTACGTGATCTATCTTGGAGAATGTGCCATGCGCACTTGAGAAGAAAGTGAATTCCATGGCCTCAGGATGTAGAGTTCTAAACATATCGGGGCGCCTGGGTGGCTCAGTCCATTAAGTGTCCGACTTTGGCTCAGGTCCATGTGGTCCAATGTATCATTCAAGTCCATGTGTCTTTAGTGATTTTCTGTCTAGTTGATCTATCCATTGCTGTTAGTGGTGTATTAAAGTCCCCTGCTATTAGCACATTCTTAACAGTTAGAGTGTTTCTGTTTGTGATTGTTTTATATGTTGAAGTGCTCCCATATTCAGTGCATAGACATTTATAATTGTTATCTTTTCCTGATGGTACACCCTATAATTATTTAATGCTATTCTTCATCTCTTGTTATTGTCTTTAATTTAAAGTCCAGTTTGTCTGATATAAATATAGCTACTCCAGGTTTCTTTTGAGTTCCAGTAGCATGATAGATATTTCTCCATCCCCTTATTTTCAATCTGAAGTTGTCCTCCAGTCTAAAATAAGTTTCTTATAGACAGCAAATAGATGGATTTTATTTTCTTATCCATTCAGCCACACTATGTCTTTTGATTGGGTCATTCAGCCCATTTACATTCAGTGTTATTATTGAAAAATATGGGTTTAGAGTCACCGTGTCCTTTGTGTGATTCATGCTTGTGGTGGTGTCTCTGGTATATTGCATTCCTTGCAACATTTCCCTGAGAGAGTCCCCCTCAGGATTTCTTGTAGGGCTGGTTTAGTGGTGACAAATTCTTTCAATTTCTGTTTATTTGGAAAGACATTTATCTCTCCTTCTATTCTGAATGACAGGCTTACTGGATAGAAGATTCTTGGCTGCATATTTTTTCTGTTCATCTTATTGAAGATTTCCTGCCATTCCTTTCTGGCCTGCCAAGTTTCAGAAGATAGGTCTGTCACCACTCTGATAGGTTTCCCTTTGTATGTTAAGGCCCTTTTATCACTAGTTGCTTTCAGAATTCTCTGTTTGTCCTTATATTTTGCCAGTTTCTCTATGATATGTCGTGCAGAAGATCGATTGAAGTTATATCTGAGGTGAGCTCTCTGTGCCTCTTGAATTTCATTGTTTGTTTCTTTCCCCACATTGGAGATGTTCTCTGCTATAAATTGTTCAAGGACTCCTTCAGCGCCTTTCTCTCTCTCTTCCTGTGATGGGATTCTCATGATACGGATATTATTCTATTTGATTGTATCACTGAGCTCTCAAACTCTCCGTTCTTGTTCCTGTATCTGTTTATCCCTCTTTTTTCTCAGCTTCCTCTTTTTCTATAATTGTGTCTTCTGAATCTCTTATTCTCCTTTCTGCCTCCCCAATCCGTGCATTGGGTGCCTCTATTTTATTATGCATCTCATTTATAGCATTTTTAAATTCATCACAACTATTTTTAAGCTCCATAGTCTTGGTAGGAAGTTTCTCTGTTGTCTTCCATGTCTTTTTCAAGCCCAGCGATTAATTTTATGACTATTTTTCTAACTTCTTGTTCATTTATGTTGCTTATATCTGTTTTGAGCAGTTCTTTAGCTGGCAATTCTTCCTGGAATTTCTTTGGAGGAGAGTTCTTCCCTTTCATCATTTTGGTTAGCTTGCTTGCTTGCTTGCTTTCTTTCTTTCTTTCTTTCTTTCTTTCTTTCTTTCCCTCTTTTATTGTAAATAGTTTATTGTCATGTTGGTTTCCATGTAACACCCAGTGCTCATCCCCACAAGTGCCCTCTTCCATGCCCATCTCCCCCTCCCCCACACACATCCATGAGTCCTCAGTTTGTTCTCAGCATTCAAGAGTCTCTCATGGTTTGCCTCCCTCCTTCTCCCCCACTATTTTTACCCTTCTTCTCCCCCATGGTCTTCCGTTACGTTCTTCCTAATCCTCCTATACCTGCAAACATATGGTATCTCTCCTTCTCTGCCTGACTTATTTCGCTCAGCATAACACCCTCAAGGTCCATCCATGTTGCTACACATGGCCAGATTTCATTCTTTCTCATTGCCATGTAGTTGTATAGATAAACCACATCTTCTTGATCCATTCGTCATTTGATGGATACTTAAGTTCTTTCTATGCTTTGGCTATTGTTGGAAGTGCTCCTATGAACATTGGGGTACATGTTTTGGTTAGCTTTCTATCTCTTGGCAGTTTTAAAAGCTTGTTATGCCACTGCACCTGTGAGTGCTGCTGTACCAAAGAAGGCTTTTTGACTCTAGTGCCTGTCCGTTCAGAAAGTGTTCTTTTAATGGTGTCTCTTTGTCTCTCTTGTTGAGATCTGGTTATTTTATTTTCCTAGTCGTAGTGGTATTTGAGACTCTCCACCATGTTTACTTTGGCTTGTTTCTCGAGGTAGACCTCTCTGCCTCTGGTCAGGGAAGAGGGCACATGTTGAGTCCTCCTTGAGCTCTGGGGCTTCATCTCAAACCTTCAGGCACATTCTGCATCCTGCTCTTCCCGTGCGGGTCCTGAGGAGGCCAGGTTTTTGTCTGATTGGACGTGGCACCAAGTCCTCTGGAATCCTCCAGAGTGGGTCCTGAGGAGACCTGGTTCCTGTCTCTGTGGCCGAGACCTCACCTCCTCCTGTATCCCCCACAACCAGTTCTGAGGAAGCAGAGCTCCTCTTAGTGTCTGAGGCAGGATCAGTCCCACTTCTTTTACTTTTAAATGGATGACATTTATTCCTTTTCCAAATTTTACACTAAGGCCACGTGGAAAAGAATGGTTTCAGCTGTTAGAAAAAAAAAAAGTACAAATCTGGGGTTTGGAGGGAGAAAAGAAGACAATGAGAAGTTGTTTCACATTACAGACCTCCCCCCTGACCCCAAAGCCGAATCTTGCTTCCGAAGTAAAAAAAAGAGACACAGTCCATTCACAAGCTGGACGTTTGAATTTCAGTAAGACATTTATAAAAACCTAGACAAGAACAGTGTCCTCCTCAGCCCAGGTGCCACTACGCACAGCACAAGAGACTAAAAACTCAACAGGAGGAGGAGGGGTGGGCTAGACACTTAGGATTTGGGAGTGTAGGCACCCCACATCTGGCTCAGGGACTTGGGGAATAGGGTAAAAAAAAAACCTACTTAGAAAAGAATTGGGGAAGAAAGCCAGCAATTGCCTTCTTCAGGGGTGGGGACAGGAGAGGTAAGGCCAGGAGCAGGAGCATTTCACATCGCTAACCGAACCTGGGAAACTGCAAGGGACCATCTTCAACTAGCCTTAAGGGAAAGGCCAAAGAGAGGATGGAAGAATCCACAAGAGGGAAAAGGAGAGGGAATGTGGCTGGGAGGGGCAACAGCCCCTTCCTTTCAGGGCACAGGAAGGCAGCCAGGTCACCAGATCCAAGCAGTGACCTCATAAGGACAGCACAGTTTTTGCAGCTTAGAGCTCACCTATCTGCCCCCACCCAGCTACTCATTCTGCCCGTTGGTGGGTGTAGGGCCACTATCTGGCCCTGAGGGAGTGGGTGGCTTTGTAGGCCCTACTCTTCTTCTGTGTCTCCTCCCTTGGAGGCAGCACCAGCCTCTGTCCCCTTGGCCTGAGGCTCCTGGGTGGCAATAGCCTTCCCTTCCTGAGCTGTGCCTTCCTGACCACAGGCTCTGATTTCCCCTTGCTCCTGCTCTTCCTCTTTGGGTGAGGACACATGTGTCACCCCCACCCTTGTTCCAATTTCTCTTGAAGGACAGACCACTCAATTTGAAAGGCTTCTTGAAAGAGAATTTCTTCTCCTTCTTCTTGGGAGTCTCCTTGGTGGGGGAATCCCTCTTGACCTGAGCGCCCTGGCTAGAAGGTGCTAGCTCAATGGCATCGTCAGTGATCCCTGCTGCCTCCTCTTTTCGGTTCATGGAAGGCGATTACCCTTCACCCTTGGAAGTAAATGTCCATTGTTTTTCATGTGGCCATTCTCCTGTCCGTTTACCTTAGCAGGGAAGTGCCAGCTGCCTCCTTGGTGGTCACTTGGCCCCAGGGAGACTTGGAGCTCTGGCTGCCTATGATGGCGGGATCTACTGGGGGTTGCCTAGAGCCACTTCCGTTTACCCCTTCCCCCTTGCACCGCAGTGGATAGTTCAGCCAGGTTGCCCTAGCCAGCAAAGGGGTGGGGCTCATGCCTGAGGGGACAGGGTATGGAGGTGAAGGAGCTGCACCCCCTTTCCACCTCAGGACCCACTAGCTGTGCCTGCTGCCCTGTGCCAGAACCTATAACACATCTTCTTTATCCATTCATCATTGATGGACATTTGGGCTCATTCCATAATTTAGGTATTGGTGATAGCACTGCTATAAACAATGGGGTGTTTTGTTATCCTTTGGATAAATATCTAGTAGTGCAATTGCTGGTCATAGGGTAGTCCCGTTTTTCATTTTTTGAGAAACCTCCATACTGTTTTCCAGAGGGGCTGCACCAGTTTACATTCCCATCAACAGTGTTGGAGGGTGCCCATTTCTCCACATCCTCGCCAGCATCTATAGTCTCCTGATTTGTTCATTTTGGCCATTCTGATCGACGTGAGATAGTATCTCAGTGTGGTTTTGATTTGTATTTCCCTGATGGGGAGGGATGCTGAGCATTGTTTCATGTGTCTGTTGGCCATCTGGATGTCCTCTTTGGAGAAGTGTCTGTTCATGTCTTCTGCCCATTTCTTCACTGGATTATTTGTTTTTCAGGTGTGGAGTTTGGTGAGTTCCTTACAGATTTTGGATATTAGCACTTTATCAGATTTTTTTAAACAATTTTTCAACTTTTGTTCAGTTTTGAGAGACAGAGGGATAGAGAGAATGGGAGACACAGAATCTGAAGCAGGCTCCAGGCTCTGAGCTGTCAGCCCAGAGCCCGATGTGGGGCTTGAACTCATGAATGGGGAGATCGTGATCTGGGCCGAAGTCAGCTGCTCAACCGACTGAGCCACCCAGGCACCCCCAAAACTTCAGTTTTAACTGAAGAATAATGTCCACACTCAATTCTTGGATAGCATGTCTATATCCTAAATAACACCTTTCACATTCAAGGCACTGTTAAGTATCATAGTGTCTTCATCTAGAATTGAGAGTTGTCAGATCTAAGTTCTTAACACATTTCATATTGGTCTGAATAGCTTGTTGAGATTTTCTGAAAGTACTAAAGTTGTGTTTCTGACCTTTCTATCCGTCGTAGAAAATTATATTTGTATAGCTTCTTGGCATATGTGACCGACATATCCAACCATACTTTGAGTGCCCTGAGCTTAGGGGCTCATGTCATCTGAGACTCTGACTCATCTTTCCAAAGGCTGAAGGAATCAATATCTGGCATTACTTGTTATGTGTTTGTGGCACATCAATTGAGAAGGTAGGCTATGCTTCATTCAGCCTTCATTCTGGATGAAGAATCACTCAAGGAAGATTTTTTAAAAGTAGTGTATCATGTTGTAGGTAATATTATAAAATGTCCCCCAAGATTCCGTTCTCACTGGTGTGTATGCCCTGCATAATCCCCAGGCCTGTGAAAATGATGCATTTTATACCTATGATTAGGTTATGTCCTGTGGCACAGTTGATCTTAAGATAAGGAGATTATATAGTGGGCTTATCCTAATCACATGAATACTTTAAAAGTAAAGAGTTGTCTCCAAAGAGGAAGTCAGAGAGATAAGTTCCAGGTGGTCTTGAATAAAGCAAGCACCAATTTTGTGAGCTGCCATTGGAGAGGGACAGCCTCCAGTAGCAGAGCATTCTCCAGACAATAGCTAGCAGGAGAATAGAGACTTCTGTCCTACAGCTGCAAGGAAATGAATTCACCAACAACCTGAATGAGCTTGGAAGCAAATTCTTCACTAGAGTCTTCAAAAAAGAATGAAGTCCAGCCAACACCATAATTTTAGCTTTGTGAGACTCTGAGCAGAGAACATTGCTAAACCATGTCTGAACTTTGAAAGAACTGTGAGTTAATAAATGGATGTTGTTTTCAGCAGCCAAGTTTGTGGCAATTTGTTACACAGCCATAGAAAACTCATATATTTCTTTTCCCTGATGAATTCAGATCTACAGAGAAGATCCTCTTAGAGACAAATGTGTGAGATCATGCACTGTAACTCTGTGTGCTGCTGTGGTTACTTTCTGGGAGTTTGTAATAAGATGATTTAACAAGGTTTTATGCTACTATTATATTACTGCTATCAGATTCTCACCTGAAGGATAGGAATATTATTGAATCATTTACCAATCAATTGTGGATAAAATGTTAGATGGAAAACTGTAACTGAGTGGATGACTATATAAGGTTGGGGGTGTGAATAATTGGTGGAAGAAAGGAAAGAATGGAATAGCTGTCTTGTGAGTAACATATCACATGTAGACTTGGAGGGTGAGTTAAGGGGTCTGGGAAGTTACATAGCCAATACTTTGAAGATGAAGCACAAATATTTAAGGAAACAGAATAAGGCAATGGATATGGCTTAAATGACTTGTAAACAAATTAACTAGTGTGGAATTAGAAACAAGTTCTTCAAACTCTTGAGTGTGTGTGTGTGTGTGTGTGTGTGTGTGTGTGTGTGTGTGTGTTGTACTTCTTTATTTTCCTTGTGTTCTTCCTTCACGGTTTTTCAGGTCTTTTAAAAATTTCAGCCTTTTGCAACTGTGCTAAGAGAAACCAAGGAAGGAAGAAGCTGTTCATACTTTTGCCAGACATTTAATGAGAAAATATTATTCCTCTGGAGGCCAAGCATGGTGGCTGGGGCTGGAAGAGAAGCTTCAGGAGTGTATTTCCTGACAGAAGCTACTTCAGAGAGATTAAAATTTAGTTCAAATTGCTCCTTGGGGATGCCTAACTGGCCCAGCAAAAAGATCATGAGACTCTTGATGTCAGGGTCATGGGTTTAAGCCCCATATTGGGTGTAGAGATGACTAAAATTAATTAATTAATTGAGTGATTAAAAATTGAACACTCTTGGTATGTATGAGATAAAATGATAGTATAAGGGGGCTTCTTTCTTGTGATATTACAGTTTTGTATTGTGATGGGTGTGGTAGTTGCATGTGATAAAACTTCAAAAAATACCCAAACAAATGAATGGATGAATGCATATGAAAACTGAATAAGGTCTATGGTTTACATAATAGTATATTACCAATGTCAGTTTCCTGGTTTTCATAATGTACTATGGTTATATAAAATACTATCATTGGGGAAACCTGGGTAAAAAGTACATGGGAACTATATTTTTTTGCAATTTGTCATGAACCTTCACTTTTATTTCAAATTTAAAACTGTTTAATTGAAAAATAGAACTGAAAGCCCTTAGATTTCTGGCACCATACCAGAAATTACTTCCTGAAATTGCTATCCTGATCAAGACTATGGATCAAGGGAAAGGGTTTTTATGAAGAGTTAACAACCATGAGACATCTGCTAAACCCTGTCCCCACAACAGAATTACAAAACACTTGGAAATCAGAGGCTCTGCCTCAGGCTGCTCTGTCAATATCAGGGCTGTAAACACATTCTGCAGAAATACTAACCATGTCTCTCAATCCCCTAACTCCTGCTTTCACCTTCCATCCCTAAGCCAGCCAACTCTCCTATGGGAATTAATACCCAGAAGTGAACAGCAGATAATGTTATGGAAAAGTCAACAACATTGTTACTGAGCTGATTGCAAGAAAAGCCCTCAGGCCTCTGATTTACATGTCATGCACCACATGACTTTGCTTATTGTCATCTCTTCTAATCATCAATGTGACAATAAAATGAGGCACAGTCCCAAAAGCTAGTGCTTGACAGAGAAACAATGAGAGACTCAAGGAGCAAAAGGCTCTGTCTGCAATAAGCAGCTGTTCATCAGGCTACATCCCTCCTGAGAGAATTCAGGTTCTTAACATGTTAGCTTCCTGTTTTACCATAAGATCGCACCAGTTTTTGCAGATGTCTTCATTTTCTTTCTTCTTCTCTCCCTTTATATCTTTTTATAAAAATCCATCCTTGCTCTTCAAAATCCAGGCTCAAAGAACATCAGTGACCACACCATTCACTCCTGGCTTAAAGTGAAAGGAAATGCCAATTTTTTAGAGGACAGAAGTGATATAATATATAAGAACCTTTTGTCTAGACTAGTATTGGTGTAAGTTAGTTTAAAAAAAAAACAGCTTGAGTTCTAAACTTAACCAGATGGAAATATGCCTGCTGAGAGTTGGACCTAATTCAGAAAAGATTGTTAGCCAATAGACAAACTAATTTAGAGCAGCATATGCCAAAAATGGTCAATCAAGTTGTCCCAAGTGTGACTCCCCCATAGCAGATGCCATGTCTCTCTTAAGGCTTTTGAGTGTCATCTTTTAACATGGAGGTGGGTTTTTATGTGTACACACAGACATAAATAAAACGTTGGCCTGTAGCTACTCTTCATTTTATTGCATTATGGCCCTGCCACTCTATCAGCAAAGAGCATTAGCTCTCTTTTAGGAATTTTAAATGAACACAGATTTTGCAAATCAAACAGAATCTATGAACATACACAATTAATCCAAGCAAATGTCTTCACTCTTCTTATCTTTTCATGTTTCTCTATTGTAAAAACAACATAAATATGAAACCGTACTGGTCCATATTGTCATCATCTAATAAAAGTCAGTATTTTCATTTTTCCATATTACCTTTCACTCCTTGCCAGTTTGTTTATCCAATTTTGACATTCCGTTTTCCTTAATATAGACTAAAAATGAAAAATTTCCCTCCTAAAAATAGGCTCACACTGAAAGGGATCTGTTTACCCAAACGTGGACAATAAAGGGATACCCAAAATGCAACAATTACCTTTACAGTACTTATTGGTTCAAGAAGCCCTTTCATATCCATTGCCTCATTACATCCTTATTATAATCTTACAAGGCAGGCAGGACTCTAGGAACTGACAAAAGGCAGAGGTTCTCTTGTCAGTTCTCCCTTACTAAACCAGAATACAAGGTTCCCAGACAGGCAAGTGCAAAGTGCTTCAGAAGCATAGAGGTCATTTCTAAATGAAGCAAATGACATTTGAGCAGAGTATTAAAAGGTGAGTAACATTTGGATCTGGAGAGAGGCCAAAGGAGATAATAGAAGGAAACACAGCCAAAACAACAAATTAGGAAAGCAAGCTGTTTCCTGGAGCACAAGATACATGAAGACGAATCGTAAGAAACAAAGCTGAAGAGATAGGCTACTGCCAGATTATGGAGGGCTTTGAATGCCATATTTAAAAGTTCCATTTATTTTCAGTAGAAAGAAAATGGTTTTTTGAAGATAAAGTATGCCAAAGAGTCCTTGTATTATTTAGTTTCTGTTGCTCTACAAACAAGTGATCTTAGGCAAGTTAACCTCTCTGTGCTTCAGTTTCCTCATTTGTGAAATGGGTATAATAACAATTCCTAGTCCAGAGAATAACTGTATGTAAAGATTAAGAGAAATAATGCATATAAAGCACTTAGGACAGTGCCTGGCACAAAGGAAGCATTCTGTAAATTCTAGATGTTATTATTACAATAATTCATCTTCATAATCATGCTGTTTCCTCAACTGTAAAATGAGATAATTGGACTATTTAATTTCTAAAGCCCCTTGACATCTTCAACACTATTATCATCATCTTTTTGCTCCCCCCTATACTTGGTATCCAAAAACCCCACCTCTGGGATGGTGAGAATCTAGACTTTTTATAACGAGAGGTTAGAAGTGATCACGAGGTCCTTACATATTTCACCCAGATGAGTAAACAGCAAGTGGTTAGGAGAGAACCTGCAGGATTCCTTTGAGATAATAACAACCTCTCTATGATAAAGAATATAATCAGTTTGGATGAGAAGTCTTAATAATCATTGGATGTGCTGGGTTGAAGGAGACCAGCTTCCTCTCAAAAACAAAACAACTACCCAACCCACAGGCATACAGTTGTGTGGATTATTATGCACTTTCACATTTGAGGCTCATATCAATTCTATGAGATTAATATTACTATCTTTATTTATAGACTATGAGAAAATAAAGGTATAGAGAAAGCAATGGCTCTCCCAAGGTAGTAGGTGGTAGAGTCAGCATTCAAACCCAGGTCTAGGGGAGCCTGGGTGGCTCAGTCGGTTAAGCATCTGACTTCGGCTCAGATCATGATCTCACAGTTTGTGGGTTTGAGCCCCACATCAGGCTCTGTGCTGACAGCTCAGAGCCTGGAGCCTGTTTCAGATTCTGTGTGTGTGTCTCTCTACCCCTCTCCCACTCATGCTCTGTCTCTCTCTGCCTTAAAAATAAATAAACAAAATACAAAAAACTCAGGTCTACAATATTGTGCTTGTTCTTACCACCACAGATCACCATCTCCACTACATCAGTTAGAGATCTAGCAACCTGTCAATTTGCCCAATTTCATTCAAATAGGTGGACTGTGCCTGCCAGAGAAAATGGCAGCCAATGAGCTCTCTGTGGAAATGCCAATAACAATATGTAACAACAGAAGTTTGTGGAAAAGCAATTGAAACAATTACAAAAGAAAAATGAGATCTTTGACTTATATGAGAAATTTCTGCCCTTCCTCATCTGTATGGAAAATTGAAGGTGGGTCTAAGCTCTGTTTTCATTGAGAACAAGTAGATGATAACAAGATTCTGGATCTTCAGTTAAGATACACAGATTAATGATTTAAATGAATAAAGAATCTGCTATGTCAAGAGATAATGTTTCAAGGTATTAAGAGAAATTGACCACACTTTGTGTTAATCTATTTGCACTAAGCACATTGGGCTTTGCATTAAAGTTGTGTTTTCTTATCTCATCTACTGAACAGTAAGCTGCTCATAAGAAAAGACTGCATCTTTCTTATCTGGGTCCTTATGGTAGGAATTCGCCTTGGACTTTGCATATTATAGACACCAGATAAATAGCTACTTGTTCAGTGAATCAATCAGTTCTTTCATTGGTTATAACTTATGCCAATGGTTCTCATCCTGTTACTGATTTTTGTGAAGTGAAATGAAAAGGCTATCTTGTCTCCTTCCATAATGAAAAATCATAGAGTAAAATTAAGTTTGTAAATTTAACTGAACAGCTAAAATCACCAGCAACGTTCATTAACTAATTCTTGTGATCTTTAAAAGTTACAATAGCTGGTGCCAGAAAGATGGTGGAGTAAGAGAACCCCTAAGTTCACCTCGTCCCATATTAACAACTAGTTATCAGCATGTACATGCTAATTGTTAAAAAGACATGTGCAAGGATAATTAATACTCAACCATATAAATGATACAATAATAATAAGTTGACTTTAAAAAAACAAATAGTTATCACTCATATCTGAGTCAATAAACTTGAAAGCAATCTGAAGACTGGCAGAATAAACTCCACAACTAAATGTAAAGAAGAAGGCACATGAGAGAGGTTAGAAAGGGCATAAACTGTGGTCAGGACCTGCCCACAGGAGGAAGGGAGCTGTGGCCATGGACAAGGAAAATCACCAGAGAGCCCACACAGGGAAATGAATCCCCATAACATCTGGCCTTGAAAACCAGAGGATCTCAGTTCCATGAGTTTGTATAACCAGCAGCTGTACTTGGAGCCTATAGCTGTAAGAGTGGGCTAACTCAGCATTAAGTGAGTGATAGCGGGGTCCCTGCCCTTAAAGAGAGAACATCCCATAGAGAGGAAACATACAATACAGTTTTCACAATGCCTGCGGCAAATGGGAAGGAGATCTGTTTATAAGGACTTCAGAGCCTGTTGGGGGACTGGAGCTGGGAGGCACTATTTTCCTCCCTCTGCCTCCCAACATATACAAAGAGTCACCTGTGGGAAGGTGGCACTGCACAGATATTTGCTACCTAACCTGTTAGCAGTGTACCCAGACCATGAGTTCTCCCAAAGATTTGCCCACTTTAAGCCTTCTGGCCTTGGCCCAGAGCTTGTTACCCTGAGCAGGCATCACACAGCTGCTACCCCTGTACTGTGCCCCAGTAGCCATCACACTTCAGGGGATCCAACCTAGGACTAATGGCCCAGCTTAAATTTTGGTAATGCCATGCGGACCCCATACACTCACCTTGCACACAGACACTGCACACCTCTGGCCTCCATTGTGCTCCACACTCAGCCACCACAAGCAGAGTCAACCTGTGTTCTTGTCTGCTGCCCTGGGCCTTGTCCCAGGCCACTGCTGCTAACCCATGCCATGCCACACCACCAGCCACTGCCATGCTTTGAGGAGATCTGATCTAGGACTAGCAGCTCAGTCTAACTATTGCTAACATGCCCTGCCAAACCACAACAAGTCCCTAGTTGCCACCTCGCTCTGCACCAAGCCTCTGCACACACAGACACCATGTTCCACGCCTAGTCACTGTGTACACCTGGCTACTATGGCAGCTCCCTCCTTGCCCTCAGCCACTGAAGCTAATGTGCACTACACCCCCAGCCACAGCCATGCTTTCAGGGATCCAGCTAATACTAGCAGCTTAGTGTAAATTTTGCTAACACCTCTGTTCTGCCCCTGAGCCCTCCTACCTCAGAGCTGGTCTGCTTTGGCCTCACTAACACCACAGAAAGAAAGCATAGCCCACAACAATCAGAGAATCAGTGCAGATGTCTGTACTGAAAGGAAAAGAGACTCAGAGACAATAGCAGGACATAAACAACACACATAGGAGACTCCCTTGTAGTGCCAGTTTCTGGTGAACAGAACACTACATTGCAGGGCACTACAGGGCTTTTTCTTCATAGAGCCACTCTTGCTTTTCAAGAACAGAAGTCTTAGCTGACTTTCCTAAGACACAGAAACAGACACAGAGTGGTAGACAAAATGAGAAGACTGAAGAATTTGTCTCAAATAAAAGAACATAACAAAATCCCAGCAGAAGATCTAGGCCAAACAGAAAGTAGTATGCTTGATAGAGAATTTAAAGTAATGATTATAAAGATACTTACTGGACTTCAGAAAAGGGTGAAAGATGTTGATGAGATACTTGGCAAAGAGATAAAAAAAATAACATATCAGAGATGAAGAACTCAATAAAAATTAAAAATACAATATATGGTATAAATAGTAAGCTACAGGAAGCAGAGAAACATATCAGTGACCTAGAGGATAGAGTATTGAAAAGCAGTCGAGCAGAACAGGTGACAGACAAATACTGCATAGTGAGAATAGACTTAGAGAACTCAGTGACTCAATCAAACATAATAACATTTGTATTATAGGGTTCTCAGAAGGAGAAGAGGGAGAAAGAGGGGCAGAAGATATATTTGAAAAAATAACAGCTGAAAACTTCTTTAATGTGGAGAGAAGGAACAGGGATCCAGATTCAGGAAGCACAGAGATTCCTCCAACAAACCCAACCCAAAGGTGTTAACACAAAAACACATAATAATTAAAACGGCAAAAAAATAGTGATAAACAAAAAATTTTAAAGGTTGCAAAAGAAAAGAAGACAGTTACATACAAAGGAAATGCCATAAGGCCTTAAGGATATTTCAGCAGAAACACTGTAAGCCAGAAAGGAGTGGCATAATATATTCAAAATGCTGAAAGGCAAAAATCTGCAGCCAAGAATACCTTATCCAACAAGGCTAAAATTCAGAATAGAAAGAGAGATAGAGTTTCTCAAGTAAACAAACTAAAGGGATCCATGACCACTAAACCAGCTCTATAAGAAATATTAAAGGGGACTCTTTGAGTGGAAAGGAAAGACCATACTTGAAAGTATAAAAAGTAAAAAAAAAAAAAAAAAAACACAAAAGCAGTAAAAATAAGTATTTCTGTAAAAATCAGTCCAGGGATTCATATAATAAAAATATGTAAAATAACATACCAAATATCTCAAACATGGAGGGGAGAGCAGTAAAGAATGAGTTCAACATTAAGTGACCATCAGCTTAATAAAGATTGCTATATGCAGAAGATGGAATTTAAGAAATAAAACATATGAACATGGCGGGGAGGGAAGAGAGAGGCAAACCATAAAAAATACTCTTAACTATAAACAAACTGAGGGTTGCTGGAGGGGAGGTGGGTGGAAGGTTGGGTTAAATGGGTGATGGTTATTAAGGAGAGTACTTGTGATGAGCACTGCATGCTATATATAAGTGATGAATCACTAAATTCTACTCCTGAAATTACACTATATGTTAACTAACTGGAATTTACGTAAAAACTTGAAACAAACAAACAAACAAAAACCCTCAATGGTAACCACAAATTAAAAAAAAGCAGTAATAGATATACAAAATCTAAAGAGTAAAGAGCTCAAGTATATCATTAAAGAATAACAATAAACCATGAAAGATAGAAAGAGTGGAAAGGATCAGAGAAAAGCTACAAAAACAGCTACAAAATAAATAATAAAATGGCAATAAATACATACTGATAATCACTTTGAATGTAAATGGATTAAATGTTCCAATCAAAAGACATAGGGTGTCAGAGTGAATTAAAAAAAAAAAAACAACCTATCCATATGCTGCCAACAAGAGACTCATTTCCAGCCTAAAAATACAGGCAGATTGAAAGTCAGTGTATGGAACAATATTTTATGGGTGTCAAAAGAAAACCAGAGTAGCCATACTTATGTAGGATGAAATAGACTTTAAAACAAACACTGTATGTAACAAAAGACAAAAAATGACTCTATATAAAAATAAAGGGGCTCTTTCCGCCAACTTGGAACCTGTGGAGTCCTGCTGGGAACAGGACTCCTGAAACGACGAATATGTCTGGAAGGTTGTGGTCCAAAGCCATTTTTGCTGGCGAAAAACGGGGTCTCAGGAACCAGAGGGAGCACACAGCTCTTCTTAAAATTGAAGGTGTTTATGCCCGAGATGAAACTGAGTTCTATCTAGGCAAGAGATGTGCTTATGTGTACAAAGCAAAGAACAACACAGTGACTCCTGGTGGCAAACCGAATAAAACCAGAGCAAGTAACTCTTGCTCATGGAAATAGTGGCATGGTTCGTGCAAAATTCCGAAGCAACCTTCCTGCTAAAGCCATTGACCACAGAATCCATGTGATGCTGTACCCCTCAAGGATTTAAACTAACTGAAAAGTAAATAAATAAAGGTGTAGATTTGTTCTCTTGTAAATAATAATAATAATAATAATAATAATAATAATAATAAAGGGGAGCGCCTGGGTAGCTCAGTCAGTTAATAGTCTGACTCTTGATTTTAGCTCAGGGCATGATCTCATGGTTTGTGAGTTCGAACCCCACATTGGGCTCTGTGCTGACAATGTGAAGCCTGCTTAGGATTCTCTCTATCCATGTCTCTCTGCTCCTCCCCTACTCACTTGCATACACTCTCAAAATAAATAAACTTAAAAAATAAAGGGACAATTAGACAAGAAGATCTAACAATTGTAAATACATATGCATGAAACATGGGAGCACCTAAATACATAAAACAGATAACAAACATAAAGGAACTTTAACACCCCACTTATATCAGTGGACAGATCTTCTAAATAGAACATCAAAGAGGAAACGGTTGCTTTGAATGACACATAAACCAGATGGCTTTAACAGATATGTTCAGAGCATTCCATCCTAGAAGAGCAGAATACACATTCTTTTCAAGTGCACATGAAGCATTCTCCAGAATAGATTACATATAAGACCACAAAACCAGCCTCAACAAATTAAAATATATCGAAGGTATATCACACAGCTTTTCTGACCATAATGTTATAAAACTAGAAGTCAACCACAAGAAAAAATCTGGAAAGACCACAAATAAGTGGAGGTGAAATAATATGCTACTCAACAGTGAATGGGCCAACCAAGAAATCAAAGGATAATTGAAAAAGTACATGGAGACAAATGAAAATGAAAACACAATTGTTCAAAACCTTTGAGAGGCAGCAAAAATGGTTCTAAGAGAGGAATTTATAGCATTTATAGGCTTATCTCAAAAGCAAGAAAAATCTCAAATAAACAACTAAACTGTACACCTAAAGGGTATGAAAAAGAACAATAAAGAAAACCCAAAAACAACAGAAAAATGAAATAATGAAGATTAAGATGACAGCAGAGCCAGAGGACCTTAAGCACATCTTGTCCCAAGAATACAACTAGATAACTATCAAATCACCCTTAATACCCCAGAAATTGACTTGAAGACTTGCAGAACGAATTCCACAACTTGTAAGGTAGAGAAGACACCACATTGAAGAAAGTAAGAAGTATGGAGAAGCAGTTTGGAAGAGAAACAGACCATGGCTACTGCAGTGGGGAAGGAACCACAGTTGCAGGAGAAGAACGAGAGACAGACTAGCACACAAGGGAGCTCACACAGGGAAGATGAACCCCTAAAGCATTTGGTTTGGAAGGTGAGATGGGCTGAATTTTCTGAGTTTTTACAACGAGTGGGGCTTTTAGCCTGGAGTTTTAAAGGTCAGTGGGCTTGGCTCAAGGAGAGCCTAGAAGACACTGCACTGCTCTCAGATTGAGGGCAGGGCAAACAGCCTCCAGACATACAGTGTGGAAACAGTAATCTGAAGAATGTCCGGGGTACACAGCAGGAAGGGTTTTTTTGCTGTCCTTGAAGAGTGTTCCAAAGAGGCATGATATATTCAAACTGCTGAATGGGAAACGTCTACAGTCAAGAATATTCTATACATCAAGGCTATCACTGAGAATAAAAGACAGATAAAGAGTTTTCCAGACAAATAGAAACTAAAGGAGTTCATGGCCAATAAACCAGCTCTGTGAGAAATATTAAAAGGGACTTTTTGAGTGGACAGGAGAAACCAAAAGTGACAGTATAGAGGTAGGAAACACAAAAGCAGTAAAAATGAACATTTCTGTAAAATGGCAAAATGTAGTAATAAAGAAAAAAAATTTAAAGCAGCAAGACAAAAGAAGACAGTTACGTACAAGGGAACCCCATAAGGCTATCAGAGGATTTTTCAGCAGAAACCTGGCAAGCCAGAAGGGAGTATCATGATACATTCAAAGTGATGAAGGAGAAAAAACCTGCACCCAAGAATACTCTATCTAGCAAGACCAAAATTCAGAATAGAAAGACAGATAAAGAGCTTTCCAGACAAACAAAATTAAAGGAGTTGATGACTACTACTCCAGCTCTAGAGGTAATATTAAAGGGGACTCAGTGAGTGGAAAGACCAAAAGTGACTGTATGAAGGTAGGAAACACAAAAGAAATATAAATAAATATTTCTGTAAAAACCCAGTCGAGAAATTCACCAAATAAAATGATGTAAAATGTGACAACATATACATAAAACATGGGGAGGAAATGACCATCAATTTAATACAGACTGATATATGTAGATGTTACATACAAAACTAATGGTAACTACAAGTCAAAATACCACTTAAAAATGCAAAGAATAAAGAGAAAGAAATAAAAATATATCACTATAGAAACCCAACAAACCATGAAAAAGAAAAAGACAAGAAATGATAGAGAAAATCTTCAGAAAAAAAACATAAAACAATTAATAAAATGGCAATAAATACACACACATATAAATTAATATAACATAACATTAATATAATAATATAATATAATATATAATTACTTTGACTATAAATGCACTAACATTTATAAATAACTAAGAAATGAAAATGAAAACACAATGGTCCAAAACCTTTGGGATACAGAAAAAGTGGTTCTAAGAGGGAAGCTTATAGTGATACAAGCCTATCTCAAGAGCAAGAAAAATCTCATCTCAAACAGAGAAGGCCTGAAGTCGTAGGACACTGAGCCACAGGAGTTTGGGAAGAGAAAGAGACAGACTCCACTGGGAAGGAAACCTCATAAGTGCGTAAGTGCGAACTGGGGAAGATAAAAGCGGGACGGGACCCAGAGATACGAAGGGAGGGAGGGAACCCGGCTTGCGAGCAGCTGCGGTGACTGATAAACAAGCGAGTGGTGTCGAGCTGCCGCGAGTCCAGGGGAAAGGAAAGAAAAGCAGAGATTGCTCATAGAACCGTCCCTGGAGAAGAGAAAAAACCTCGGCTTGGTTAGACAGTGTTTTTTAGCTCTGGCTGGGGTGCTGACTTTAAACTAGGTACCTTGGTCCCAGAAGGCGCCAGGAAAAACTGAACTGCCATATGCCCTGCACAATCCTTGGAGGCTGCGGCCCGGTGAAGCAGCAGCAACGCATGCAGAGGCGGTCCCGGCGACGGGTGAAGCAGCAGCGGCAGCAACCTGGTGAAGCGGTACCGGCGCCCTCTGAAGCAGTGGCGGTGCGCTGCAGCAACGCGGACTCTGGACCTGAAGTTGCTACGTTCCCCGAACGCACTCGGATTGTATCCCTGCTTGACCCCCGCGGATCTGAGGCTGCAACACTTCCCCCACCCCCGACTCAACCCCCAGGCAACAGGGAAGCAGCTACCTGCAGGACTGCTCAGGGCAGTATAACAAAGCCCGCGGACTGGGACCTGGAAACAGGCGGGGTGTGGGGCATAGAACTCAGCCTACCTTGGCTACATCCTCAGCACAGGGAGATCGGACGGAAGAAGTGATTTGCAATGCTTAGTTGAGAAGAGACTGGGGTGACTCCATTCTTCTCCCCACAACCACGAAGGAGGGGCCTCAGGGAGGCCAGCAGACACAGTGGAGACAAGACCTGCCTACACCAAACCACGCCCATCCCCTCCAGATAGCTGATTTGTTGTTGTTGTAGCTGTTTTTACCTGAGCCTGGGTTTGCGTATTTATTGGTTTTGTCTGTGAGTTTGTGTACCTGTGTTCCCTCTGTGGTTGTCTGTTTTCTTTTTCCAGGGCTGCCTCAAGAAACAAGCCAAATTACACATGGTGGAGAGTGCTAAATACCACTACCAGGAGGGAAACAAAATAACCCAACGCTAAACAAGAGAAACCAAGAGACACCATCCAAAGAACACTTTCTGAACAGACAGGCCCTGAACAGGCAAAGAGCCCTCTCTAATACAGCAGAACTCGCAGGGTACGTGTGTACAATAAGCTTTTAAAATTAACAAGAGATAGAAAGCTAACCAAAATGACGAAACGGAAGAACTATCCTCCAAAGAAATTCCAGGAAGAAATGACAGCTAGAGAACTGCTCAAAACAGATATAAGCAACATAACTGAACAAGAATTTAGAACAATAATCATAAAATTAATCACCGGGCTTGAAAAAAGCATGGAGGACATCAGAAAAATTACGGCTACAAACACCATGGAGCTTAAAAATAGTTATGGTGAATTTAAAAATGGGATAAATGAGATACATAATAAACTGGAGACGTCCAATGAACGGATTGAAGAGGCAGAAAGGAGAATAAGTGAGTTAGAAGACACTATTATAGAAAAAGAAGAAACTGAGGAAAAGGTTAAACTGATCCAGGAACATGAAACAAGAGTTCGAGAGCTCAGCGATACAATCAAATGGAACAATATCCATATCATAGGAATTCCAGAAGACGAAGAGAGAGGGAAAGGTGCTGAAGGAGTCCTGGAACTAATTATAGCAGAGAACTTCCCCAACCTGGAGAGGGAAGTAGACATTGAAATTCAAGAGGCACAGAAGGGAAAGAGGCAGGATGGCGGAGAAGTAAGGAGCTCCGTACATTTCGCCTGCACCCATCTCTCAAACAGAGAAGGCCTGAAGTCATAGGACACTGAGCCACAGGAGTTTGGGAAGAGAAAGAGACAGAATACACAGGGAAAGAAACCTCATAAGTGAGTGAGTGAGAACTGAGGAAGATAAAAGCGGGACGGGACCCAGAGACAAGGAAGGAGGGGAGGGAATCCGGCTTGCCTGCAGCTGCGGTGAGTGATTTACCGGCAGGTGGTGGCGAGCTGTCACGAGTCCAGATGAAAGGAAAGAAGAGCTGAGATTGCTCATAGAACCGTCTCTGGAGAAGAGGAGGGAAAAAAAAAAAAAAAAAAAAAAAAAAACAAAGGAGGGAAAAAAAAAAAAAAAAAAAAAAAAAAACCTCGGCCTGGAAAGACAGTGTTTTTTTTTAGCTCTGGCTGGGGTGCTGACTTTAAACTGGGTGCCCTGGTCCAAGAAGGCGCCAGGAAAAACTGAACTGCCATGAGCCCGGACCATCCATGGCGACGACAGCCGGGTGAACTGGCAGCAACGCCTGTGGAGACGGTCCTGGTGCCTCGTGAAGCGGTAGTGGCGCGCGCGACATCAGCCCACTAAAGCGGCGGCGACGACCCGGTGAAGTGGCAGCGGCGACCAGTGAAGCGGAGGCTACGTGAGCAACAATGGCCTACTGAAGCAGCGGAGGATGGTGAAGCGGCAGCAACGCCTGCGGCAGTGGTCCCGGCTCCTGGTGAAGCAGCTGCTGCATGGTGAGGCAACGCCGACTCTTTGGACCTGAAGTTGCTGCGTTCCCCAGGTGCACTCGGGTTGTATTGCTGCCTGACCCTGGCAGATCTGAGGCTGCGGCACTTCCCCCACCCTCCATTCAACCCCCGGCAACAGGGAAGCAGCGACCAGCGGAACTGTTAATGGCGGTACAACAAAGCCTCTCAGGAGTACTCAGACTAGATTCTTTCTCTGGATAACACCACCGTCTTTCTCTCACCTCTCCAACCATATTCCACCCTTTAACTCTTTGAAAAAAGCTTCTTGCCCCTTCTGCCTATTCATTCTATTTCCAAATTTGCCTCATCTCTGCCCTATCATCTCTCTCTTTCTCTAGCTCTTCAGCAAGCGCTGCATACACCCGGGTATTTAATTGTACCTGGGAAATCAGGTTATATGCTTTAAACCGATCTTTGTCTATCAGTTTTCTTCATTCTTCCTTTTCTTTTCCTCTTTTTGACTTTTTTTTTCCTCGCTGATGGTATTTTTATTTTTTTATTTTTTATTTTTTTTTTACAAATAGTTTATTGTCAAATTACTTTCCACATAACACTCAGTGCTCATCCCCACAAGTGTCCTCCTCCATTCCCATCCCTCCTTCCCCCCACATCCATCAGTCCTCAGTTTTTGTCAGCATTCAAGAGTCTCTCATGGTTTGCCTCTCTCCCTTTCCCCCACCATTTCCCCCCTTCTTCTCCCCCTTGTTCCTCCGTTAAGTTCCTCCTAATCCTCCTATACGTGCAAACATATGGTATTTGTCCTTCTCTGCCTGACTTATTTCACTCAGCATAACACCCTCAAGGTCCATCCATGTTGCTACACATGGCCAGATTTCATTGTTTCTCATTGCCATGTAGTATTCCATGGTATAGATAAACCATATCTTCTTGATCCATTCATCTGTTGATGGACACTTAGGCTCTTTCCATGTTTTAGCTATTGTGGGGAGTGCTGCTATGAACATTGGGAAAACAGTGTGGAGGTTCGTCAGGAAACTAACAATAGAAATCCCCTATGACCCAGCAATAGCACTGCTAGGAATTTACCCAAGGGATACAGAAATGCTGATGCATAGGAGCACATGTACTCTTTTTGACTTTTTAATGTATTTTTATTTTCTATCATTCGCCTTCCCTCCTCCGTCTTTTCTCATTACTTTTTAGTTTTCCCTATTGGTTAGCGTGATTGTTGGACTTGTTTGTACATTTGTGTCCCTCTGTTCCCTGTTTGTCTGTTTGTTTTCTTCTCCAGGGCTACCTCAAGAAACAAGCCAAAGTAGACATGGTGGAGAGTCCCAAACACCACTATGAGTAGGAAAATAAAATAACCAAGGTCTCAACAAGAGAGAACAAGAGATACCATTCAAAAAACACTCTCTGAAAGGATAGGCCCTGGACAAAGAGTATTCTTGGGTACAGCAGCGCTCACAGGTGCAGAGTACATAAGAAGTCTTTAAAACTAACAAGAGACAGAAAGCTAACCAAAATGACGAAACGAAAGTGCTCTCCTCCAAAGAAACTCCAAGAAGAATGGACAGCAATGAACTGCTCAAAACACATATAAGCAGCATAAGTGAATAAGATTTTAGAACAATAATCGTAAAATTAATCGCTGGGCTTGAAAAAAGCATAGAGGACCTCAAAAAACTATGGCTACAAACAACATGGAGAACAAAAAAAGGCATGATGAATTTAAAAATGCGATAAATGAAATACATAATAAACTGGAGGTGTCCAATGCATGGATTGAAGAGGCAGAAAAGAGATTAAGTGAGTTAGAAGACACCATTATAGAAAAACAAGAAGCTGACAAAAAAAGAAGCAAACTGATCCAGGAACATGAATGAAGAGTTCGAGAGCTCAGTGATACAGTCAAACCCAACAATATCCGTATCATAGGAATCCCAGAAGAGGAAGAGAGAGGGAAAGGTGCTGAAGGAGTCCTGGAACAAAATATAGCAGAGAATTTCCCCAACCTGAGTAAGGAAAAACGTTGAAATACCAAAGGCACAGAAACTCCACTCAGACATAATTTGAATCGGTCTTCTGCACGACATATCATAGCGAAAATGGCAAAATATAAGGACAAAGAGAGAATTTTTAAAGCAACTTGGGTGAAAAGGGCCCTAACATACAAAGGGAAACCTATCAGAGTGGTGACAGATCTATCTGCTGAAACTTGGCAGGCCAGAAAGGAATGGCAGGAGATCTTCAATGTGATGAACAGTAAAAATATGCAGCCAAGAATCCTCTATCCAGCAAGCCTGTCATTCAAAATAGAAGGAGAGATAAAAGTCTTTCCAAATAAACAAAAATTGAAAGAATTAGTCACCACTAAGCCAGCCCTAAAAGAAATCATGAGGGGGAATCTCTGAGGGAAGTATTGAAAGAAACGAAGACACCAGAGACACCACCACAAACATGAATCCCAGAAAGAACAAAATGACTCTAAACCCACATATTTCAGTAATAACACTGAATGTAAACGGACTGAATGCTCCAATCAAAAGACATCAGGTAGCAGAATGGATAAAAAATAAAATCCATCTATATGCTCTCTACAAGAAACGCATTTTACACAGGAAAATACCTTCAGATTAAAAGTTAGGGGATGGAGAAACATATATCATGCTACAGGAAATCAAAAGAACGCTAGAGTAGCTATACTTATATCAGACTAACTGGACTTTAAATTAAAGACAATAACAGGGGATGAAGAAGGGCATTACATAATAATTACAGGGTCCATCCATCAGGAAGAACAAACTATCATAAGTGTCTATGCACCGAATATGGGAGCTCCTAAATATATAAAACAATTAATCACAAAGAGAAACTAGCTCATAGATAAGAATGTACTAATAACATGGGACTTTAATATTTTAATACCATCTCCCCCTTCTTCTCCCCCATGGTCCTCCATTAAGTTCCTCCTAATACTCCTATACATGCAAACATATGATATTTGTCCTTCTCTGCCTGACTTATTTCGCTAAGCATAACACCCTCAAGGTCCATCCATGTGGCTACACATGGCCAGATTTCATTGTTTCTCATTGCCATGTAGTATTAAATGGTATAGATAAAACACGTCTTCTTGATCCATTCGTCCGTTGATGGACACTTAGGCTCTTTCCATTTTTTAGCTATTGTGGAGAGTGCTGCTATGAACATTGGGTTACATGTGCCCCTATGCATCAGCATTTCTGTATCCCTTTGGTAAATTCCTAGCAGTGTTATTGCTGGGTCATAGGGGAGTTCTATTGTTAGTTTCTGAGGAACCTCCACACTGTTTTCCAAGGGGCTGCACTAGTTTACATTCCCACCAACAGTGTAGTAGAGTGCCCATTTCTCCACATGCTCGCCACTATCTAGAGTTCTCTTATTTGCTCATTTTAGCCCCTCTGACTGGCGTGAGGTGGTATCTCAGTGTGGTTTTGATATGTATTTCCCTGATGAGGAGGGATGCTGAGCCTCGTTTCATGTGTCTGTTGGCCATCTGGATGTCCTCTTTGGAGAAGTGTCTGTTCATATCTTCTGCCCATTTCTTCACTGGTTGTTTGTTTTTTAGATGTGTAGTTTGCTAAGTTCCTTATAGATTCTGGATATTAACCCTTTATCTGATATGTCATTTGCAACTATCTTTTCCCATTCCGTTGGGTGCCTATTAGTTTTCTGGGTTGTTCCCTTGGCTGTGCAGAAGCTTTTAATCTTGATGAGGTCCCAATCGTTTATTTTTGCTCTTGCTTCCCTTGCTTTTGGGGATGTGTCAAGTAAGAAGTTGCTGCGGTGGAGGTCAAGGAGGTTGTTTCCTGCTTTCTCCTCTAGGGTGTTGATAGTTTCCTGTCTCACGTTCAGGTCCTTTATCCATTTTGAGTTTATTTTTGTGCATGGTGTGAGAAAATGATCTAGTTTCATTCTTCTGCATGTTGTTGTCCAGTTCTCCCAACACCATCTGGTAAAAAGGCTGTCTTTCTTCCATTGGATATTCTTTCCTGTTTTGTCAAAAATTAGTTGGCTGTATACTTTTGGGTCCACTTCTGAGTTCTCAATTCTGTTCCATTGGTCTATGTGTCTGTTTTTGTGCCAATACCATACTGTCTTGAGGATGACAGCTTTGTAGTAGAGGCTGAAGTCTGGGATGGTGATACCTCCCGTTTTGGTTTTATTTTTCAGTATTACTTTGGCTATTCGGGGTCTTTTGTGGTTCCATACAAATTTTTGGATAGTTTGTTCTAGTTTTGAGAAGTATGCTGGTGCAATTTTGATTGGAATTGCATTGAATGTGTAGAGTGCTTTAGGTAGTAATGACATCTTAACTATATTTATTCTTCCTATCCATGAGCATGGAATGTTTTTCCATTTCTTTGTGTCTTCTTCAATTTCCTTCATAAGTTTTCTATAGTTTTCATCATACAGATCTCTTGTATCCTTGGTTCGGTTTATTCCTACGTATTTATGGTTTTTTGTGCAATTGCGAATGGGATCAGTTTCTTGATTTCTCTTTCTGTCGCTTCATTGTTGGTGAATAAAAATGCAACCGATTTCTGTACGTTGATTTTGTACCCTGCAACTTGCCTGAATTCATGGATCAGTTCTAGTAGGCTTCTGGTAGAGTCTGTCGGGTTTTCGATGTAGAGTATCATGTCATCTGCGAAGAGTGAAAGTTTGACTTCCTCTTTGCCAATTCTGATGCCTTTGATTTCCTGTTGTTCTCTGATGGCTGATGCTAGGACTTCCAGCACCATGTTAAACAACAGTGGTGAGAGTGGACATCCCTGTCGTGTTCCTGATCTCAGGGGGAAAGCTCTCAGTTTTTCCCCGTTGAGGATGATGGTAGCTGAAGGCTTCTCATGGATGCCTTTTGATGTTTAGTAGGTTCCTTCTATCCCGACTTTTTCTAGAGTCTTTATTAAGAAGGGATTCTGTATTTTGTCAAATGCTTTTTCTGTATCTATTGACAGGATCATATGGTTTTTATCTTTTCTTTTGTTGATGTGATGTATCACATTGATTGATTTGCGAATGTGGAACCAGCCCTGTAACCCAGGAATGAATCCCACTAGATCTTGGTGGATGATTCTTTTTATATGCTGCTGGATTCGATTTGCAAGGATCTTGTTGAGGGTTTTTGCACCCGTATTCATCAAGGATATTGGCCTGTAGTTTTCTTTTTTTGCGGGATCTCTGTCTTGCTTGGGAATCAGAGTGATGCTGGCTTAATAAAATGCGTCCGGGAGTTTTCCTTTGACTTCTATTTTTTGGAATAGCTTGAGAAGATTTGGGATTAATTCTGTTTTAAATGTCTGGTAGAATTCCCCAGGGAAGCCCTCAGGTCCAGGCCTCTTATTTTTTTGGGAGATTTTTGATAACTGATTAGATTTCTTCACTCGTTATGGGTGAAAAACAAGTTTTCTGTTTCTTCCCGTGTGAATTTTGGTAGTGAGTGTGTGTTTAGGAATTTGTCCATTTCTTCTAAGTTGTCTAATTTGTAGGCATATAATTTTTCATAGTATTCCCTGATAATTGCTTGTATTTCTGAGGGGTTGGTTATAATCAGTCCATTTTCATTCATAATTTTCTCTATTTGGGTGCTCTCTCTTTTCTTTTTGATAATTCTAGCTAGAGGCTTGTTAATTTTGTTTATTTTGTCAAAAAACCAACTCTTGGTTTCATGGATCTGTTCAATTGTTTCTTTGGTCTCTATGTTGTTTATTTCTGCTCTAATTTTTACTAATTCTCTTCTTCTACTGGGTTTAGGGCGTTCTTGTTGCTCTGGTTCCTTTAGGGGAGTTGTTAGATATTGGACTTGAGCTTTTTCTAATCTCTTGAAATAGGCCTGGAGAGCAATGTAGTTTCCTCTTAGAACTGCCTTTGCTGCATCCCATAGATTTTGAATTGTTGTGTTTTCATTTCCATTTGTTTCCATATATTTTTTAATTTCAGCTCTAATTGCCTGTTTGGCCCATTCATTCTTTAATAGGGTGTTCGTTAACCTCCATGTTTTTGGAAGTTTTCCAGACTTCCTCCTGTAATTGATATCAAGTTTCAAAGCATTATGATCTGACAGTGTGCATGGTATGATCTCAATTCTTTTATATTTATTGAGGGCTGCTTTATGTCCCAGTATGTGATCTATCTTGGAGAATGTGCCATGCGCACTTGAGAAGAAAGTAAATTCCCTGGCCTCAGGATGTAAAGTTCTACATATATCCGTCAGATCCATCTGGTCCAATGTGTCTTTCAGTTCGTTATTTCTTTAGTGATTTTCTGTCTGGATCACCTATCCATTGCTGTAAGCAGAGTATTAAAGTCCCCTGCTATTAGCACATTCTTATCTATAAGCTTGTTTCTGTTTGTGATTAATTGTTTTAGATATTTAGGTGGTCCCATATTCGGTGGGTAGACATTTATGATAGTTACTTCTTCCTGATGGATGGACCCTGTAATTATTATGTAGTGCCCTTTTTCATCTCTTGTTATTGTCTTATATTAACGTCCAGTTTGACTGATATAAGTATAGCTACCATGGCTTTCTTTGGATTTCCTGTAGCATGATATATATTTCTCCATCCCCTTACTTTTAATCTGAAGGTATCTTCCAGTCTAAAATTAGTTTGTTGTAGACAGCATATAGATGGATTTTTTTTTTTTTTATCCATTCTGCTATCCTATGTCTTTTGATTGGAGCATCGGCCCATTTACATTCAGTGTTATTATTGAAATATGTGGGTTTAGAGTCTTTGTATCTTTTGTAGGGTTCATGTTTGTGGTGGTGTCTCTGGTATCTTTGTTTCTTGCAACCTTTCCTTCAGAGCATTCCCCTCAGGATTTCTTGTAGGGCTGGCTTAGTGGTGACCAATTCTTTCAATTTCTGTTTATTTGGAAAGGTTTTTATCTCTCCTTCTATTTTGAATGACAGCCTTGCTGGATAGAGGATTCTTGGCTGCATATTTTTACTGTTCATCACATTGAAGATCTCCTGCCATTCCTTTCTGGCCTGCCAGGTTTCAGTAGATAGGTCTGTCACCACTCTGATAGGTTTCCCTTTGTATGTTAGGGCCCTTTTCTCTCCAGCTGCTTTCAAAATTCTCTTTTGTCTTCGTATTTTGCCATTTTTACTCAATATGCCGTGTAGAAGATCAATTCAAGTTACGTCTGAGGGCAGTCCTCTGAGTCTCTTGTATTTCAACATTTACTTCCTTCCCCAGGTCGGGGAAGTTCTCTGCTATAATTTGTTCCAGGACTCCTTCAGCACCTTTCCCTCTCTCTTTCTCTTCTGGGATTCCTATGATATGGATATTGTTGCGTTTGACCGTTTTGGTGAGCTCTCGAAGTCTTCCTTCATCTTCATGGATCAGTTCGTCTCTTTTTTTTTGTCAGCTTCTTGTTTTACTGTAATGGTGTCTTCTAAATCACTTATTCTCCTTTCTGCCTCTTCAATCCGTGCATTGGAGACCTCTAATTTATTATGTATCTCATTTATCGCCTTTTTAAATTCTTCATGCCTATTGTTATTTTCCATTCTGTCTGTAGCCATAGTTTCTTTGATGTCCCCTATGTTTTTTTCAAGCCCAGCTATTAATTTTACCATTATTATTCTAAAATCTTGTTCTGTGATGCTGCTGATATCTGTTTTGAGCAGTTCATTAGCTGCCATTTCTTCTTGGAGTTTTTTTGGAGGAGAGCTCTTTCGTTTCGTCATTTTAGTTAGCTCTCCAGCTCTTGTTGGTTTTAAAGACCTGTTATGCTCTCTGCACCTATGAGCGCTGCTGTACCCAAGAAGACTCTTTGACTGTTCAGGGCCTATCCTTTCAGAGAGTATTTTTTGAATGGTATCTCTTGCTCTCTCTTGTTGGGACCTTGGTTATTTTATTTTCCTACTCGTAGTGATATTTGGGACGCTCCACCTTGTGTACTCTGGCTTGTTTCTTGAGGTAGCCCTGGAAAAGAAAACAGACAGACAAACACACAGGGAGGAGGAGCACACAAACGCACAGGTTAATTCAACTAACATGCAAAGCGAGAGGGAAAACGAAAAAGTTAAGAGAAGAGACGGAGGAGGGAGGTCGAATAATAGGGAGTATAAAATACATAAAAGGGTCAAAAAGGAGAAAAGAAAAGGAAAAAATAAGAAAACTGATGGACAAAGATCGGTTTAAAGCATATAACCGGATTTCCCAGCTACAGTTAAATAGCCGTGTGTATGCAGTGCTGGTTGAAGAGCATAGAGAAAGAGAGAGAAGACAGGGCGTAGATGAGCCAAAATCGGAAATAGGATGAACAGGTAGAAGGGATAAGAAGCTTTTTTCAAAGAGGTAAAGGGTGGAATATAGTTGGATAGGTGAGAGAAGGATGCTGGTATTATCCAGAGAAACTATATAGTCTAATTACTCCTGAGAGAAAGAGCTGAAGGTGTCGGTAGGTGTAGAATTTACAACTAGAGAATGGACTCATTTTGATTGTTTACGCAAGCCGGCGACCAGAGTTAAACAGGTCAGTGTTCTGGAGAAAAAAGAGAAAAGAGAATGAAGAAAATAAGAAAAAAAAAGGGGGGGGTAGGAGGGCAGCTCTCAAGCAGGGATGGGCGTGTCGTGATCCAATGCCTCAGGCGGGAGTTCTGCCTTGGCGGTTGTGGGGAGCAGAGTGATGGTGCTCCAGTCCCTTCTTGAAGCAAGCGCTGCACCTCGCTTTTTTAGGCGTGTAAACTCCCCGTACCGGGGGTGCAGCCAAAGTTGGTTGCACTCTTCAATTTAGGCTAGTCCCAATCTCCAAATCCCAGTCCGCGCACCCCGCTGAAATTGCCTTAGACACAGCTTCCCAGGCAACCCCCTCGGGGCAATTCCAGGCCTCCCGCCTCGCTCTGGGGGTGGAGTCAGAATTGCTGGTCTGGCTCTGAGCATGGGCGGGGACTTGCCTGCCGGGTGCGCTGAGGCCGAGCCCGCTGGAGTGAGGAAAACCAGGTCCCTCTATGGCTCATCACCCAAAACACAAACTCACAGGCAGATTTCCCAGTTTTTAGCTCTTTGCCTTCCCTATAGAGCCCCAGCCAGCCAGGAGCGCGGACGCCCGGTGTCATCGCGCGGCTCTTTCTGGGGCCCCAGCCACACGGGAGCTACAATGGCGGCAGGCGCGCCACTACCCTGAAGTCCAGCCCACCAGAAGCAAGCACAAAGAAGCAGTCTGTGCGCTCAGTCCCCCCGGGACCAGTTGGCGCGAGGGGACCTGGCGTGCAGGTATTTGACGCGCAGGGTCTTTCTATGTCCCGAGCAGAGGTTTTTCTGTTTCGGACTCTCTCTTTTTCTCCTCTCACTCCCCGCAGAGGGGGATCGCCTCCGACCCTGGAGTCTCCGATGCCGGCCCGATTTTATCTTCCCCAGTTCGCACTCACGTTAGAAGCCTTTCTCAGTGGATTCTGCGTCCTTTTTCTCCCAATCTCTCAGGTTTTGTAAGGTTTCCAATGGCTTCAGATCTTTTCCTTGTGATGTATGGGCGCGAGTCCAAGTACGGAACTCCTTACTTCTCAGCCATCTTTCCCCTTCCTATGGTCAATTAATCTTTGACAAAGCAGGGAAGAATATCCACTGGGAAAAGGACAGTCTCTTGAATAAATGGTGTTGAGAAAACTTGACAGCTACATGCAAAAGAGGGAAACTGGGCTACTTTGTTACACCATAAACAAACATAAATTCAAAATGGGTTAAAGACCTAAGTGTGGGACTTCACCCCTTAAAAATACCAGAATAGAACACCAGGAGTAACCTATTTGACCTCAGCTTTAGCAACTTCTTTCTATAAAGGTCCCCTGAGGTAAGGGAAACAAAAGCTAAAATGAACTGTTGGGACTACATCAAAATAAAAGCCTTCCGCACTGGGAGGGAAACAATCAATAAAAATGAAAGGCAACCTACAGAATGGAAGAAGATATTTGCAAATGACATATCCACTGAAGGGTTAGTATCCAAAATATATAAAGATCTTATAGAACTCAACATCCAAAAAACAAATAACCCAATTAAAAAGTGCATAGAAGGCATAAACTGAAATTTCTTCAAAGAAGACATCCAGATGGCCAACAGACACATGAAAGATGCTCGTCACCACTTATTATCAGGGAAATGCAAATCGAAACTTAAATGAGATATCATTTCACACCTGTAAAAATGGTTAAAATCAAAAACACAAGAAACAACAGGTGTTGTTGAGGATCTGGGAAAATGGGAACCCTCTTGCATTGTTGTTGGGAAAGCAAACTGCTGCAGCCAGTGTGGAAAAGAGTATGGAGTTTCCTCAAAAAGTGAAAAATAGAATTATCCTAAAATCCAGTGATCGCACTACTGGGTATTTACCCGAAGAATACAGTAACACTAATTCAAAGGGATACATGAACCCCTATGTTTACAGCAGCATTATTTACAATAGCCAAATTATGGAACAAGCCCAAGTGTCCATCAATAGATGAATGGATATAGAAGATCACACACACACACACACACACACACACACACACACACACACAGAATGTAATATTTCAGTCACAAAAAGAATGAAATCTTGAATCAAAACCACACTTAGATACCACCTCACACCAGCCAGAGTGGCTAAAATGAGCAAATCAGAGGACTCTAGATGCTGGCGAGGATGTGGAGAAACAGGCACCCTCCTACACTGTTGGTGGGAATGTAAACTGGTGCATCCCCTCTGGAAAAGAGTGTGGAGGTTCCTCAAAAAATTAACAATACAACTCCCCTATGACCCAGCAATAGCACTGCCAGGAATTTACCCAAGGGATATAGGAGTGCTGATGCATAGGTGCACATGGACCCCATTGTTCATAGCAGCACTCTCCACAATAGCCAAAACATGGAAAGAGCCTAAGTGTCCATCAACAGACGAATGGATCAAGAAGATGTGGTTTCTCTATACGATGGAATACTACATGGGAATGAGAAAGAATGAAATCTGGCCATGTGTAGCAACATGGATGGACCTTGAGGGTGTTATGCTTAGCGAAATAAGTCAGGCAGAGAAGGACAAATATCATATGTTTGCACGTATTGGAGGATTAGGAGGAACTTAACGGAGGACCATGAGGGAGAAGAAGGGGGAAATAGTGGGGGAGAGGGAGAGAGGCAAACCATGAGAGACTCTTGAATGCTGAGAACTGAGGACTGATGAGTGTGGGGTGGAGAGGGAAGATGGGCATGGAGGGGGGCACTTGTGGGGATGAGCATTGGGTGTTATATGGAAACCAATTTGACAATAAACTATTTGTAAAAAAAAAAAAAAAGAATGAAATCTTGCCATGTGCAATGACATTAGTGGAGTTAGAAAGTATAATACTAAGCAAATTAAGTTAGTCAGGGAAAGACAAATGCCATATGATTTAACTCGCATGTGGAATTTAAGAAACAAATGGGCAAATTGGGAAAAGAGGGAGAGAGACGCAAACTAAGAAACAGACTTTGAACTATAGAGAAAAAACTGATGCTTGTCAGAGGAGAGGAGGGTCAAGGAATGTGAAGGGGAGGGGAGTCAGTGGATGGATGAAATTGGCGATGGGAGTTAAGGAGTACACATGTTGTGATGAGCACTGGGTGATATATGGAATTGTTGAATCAGTATATTACAGAACTGAAACTAATATAGTACTATATGTTAACTCTAGTAGAATTGAAATGTAAAAAATTAAAAATAATAAAATTAAATCACTTATATCTCTAAAAAATAAATAAAAGTTACAGTAGCCAGGATTTGGAAGAAAGCAAGTGTTCATCAGTAGATGAATGGATAAGGAGGTGTTATATACATGGATAATATATATGTCATGCAGCTATAAAAAGAATGAGATAATGCCATTTGCAACAAAGTGCATAGATTGAGAAGTGAAATAAGTTATGCTGAGAAAGACAAATACCATGTGATTTCACTTACATGTGGAATTTTTGAAAACAAAGGAATAACAAATAAAAAGCAGAATCAGATCTACAAATATGGAAAGCAAACTGATGGTTGTCTGAGGGGAAGGGAATGGAAGATGTACAAAATGAATTAAGGGCAGTGAAAGATACTGAAGGCTTCCAGTTATGGAATGAATAACTCAGAGGAATAAAAGGCACAGCGTAGAGAATATAGACAATGATACTGTAATAGCGTTATACAGTGATATATTGTAGTCACACTTGTTGTGAGCATAGCATTACATATAGAAAAATTGAATCACTATGTTGCAACCTGAAATTAATGTAACATTGTGTGTCAACTATGTTGAAATATAATAAATAAAGAAAGAAAGAATAAAAATTCCTGGTCTTTGGGGCGCCTGGGTGGCTCAGTCGGTTAAGCCTCCAACTTCGGATCAGGTCATGATCTCACGGTTGGTGGGTTTGAGCCCCGCATCGGGCTCTGTGCTGACAGCTGGCTCAGAGCCTGGAGCCTGTTTTGGGTTCTCTGTCTCCCTCTCTCTCTCTCTCTCTGACCTTCCCCTGCTCACGCTGTCTCTCTCTCGCTCTCTCTCTCTCTCTCTCAGAAATAAATAAAAAACATTAAAAAAATTCCTGGTCTTTTATATAAAGACTAAATCAAAGTTTCATGGAGTCGTTAAAAAGCAATTAAGATATTTTTTAATTGAGGGGTGGCTGGGTGGCTCAGTCGGTTAAACATCCAACTTGGGCTCAGCTCATGATGTCATGTTTCATAGGTTCGAGTCCCACGTTGGGCTCTGTGCTGACAGCGCAGAGCCTGGGGCTGCTTCAGTTTCTGTGTCTCCCTCTCTCTCTGCCCCTTCCCCGTTCGTGCTCTGTCTCTCAAATGTAGGGCTCCAACCTGCAAACTGTGAGATAATGACCTGAGCTGAAGTTGGACGCTTAATGGACTAAGCCACCCAGACGCCCCCCTTAACTGTTCTTGCGGGGCACCTGGGTGACTCAGTCCGTTAACCGTCCGACTGAGCTCACGGTTTGTGGGTTCAAGCCCTATGTCAGGTTCTGTGCTTACAGAGATCACGAGTGGGGGAGGGGCATAGAGAGTGAGGGAGACACAGAATCCAATAAAGGATCCAGGCTCTAAGATGTTGGCACACAGCCTGTCAAGGAACTTGAATTTACTAACTGCAAGATCACCACCTAAGCCGAAGCCATTCGGCTTCTTGCATTCTTGCATTCTTGAGTGTGTGCTTTTTAATTTATCATTAGGTCTCAATTCTTCCCATTATGGAAGGCTATTGAAAATGTGATTTTATAGGGATTGCTTCAAATCTGCAAATTTCTTTGGGTGGTATGGACATTTTCAAAATATATGTTCTTTCAATCTATGATAATGGAACACTTCCCATTTCTTTGGGTCATCTTTAATTTCTTTTATCGATGTTTTATAGTTTTTGGAGTACAGATTTTTCACGTTCTTGGTTAAGTTTATTCCTAGGTATTTTATTCTTTTTGATGCCATTATAAATGGGATTGTTTTCTTAATTTATTTTTTCTGCTACTTCATTATTAGTGTATAGAAATGCAACAGATTTCTGTATATTAATTTTTTATCCTGCAAATTTACTGAATTTATTTATCAGTTCTGTAATGTTTTTGGTGGAGTCTTTGGCGTTTTCTATATATAGTATCATGTTATTTGCAAATAGTGGAAGTTTTACTACTTTGTTACCAATTTGAATCTCTTATTTTTTTCTTGTTTGATTGTTGTAGCTAGGACTTCCAGTGCTATGTTGAATAAAAGTGATAAGTATGTTCATCATTGACCTTGTTTCTGATCTTAAAGGAAAAGCTCTCAGATTTTCACAAAAACATATGATGTTGGCTGCGGGTTTTTCATATATGGCCATTATATGTTGAGGTATGCTCTCCCAAATCTATTTTGTTGAATGTTATTAACATGAATGAATGCTTACTTTGTCAAATGCTTTTTCTGCATCTAGTTAGATGATCATATGGTTTTTATCTTTTCTTTTGTTGATGTGATGTATCATGTTGATAGATATGAGAATATTGAATCACACTTTCATCTCTGGAATGAATCCCACTTGATCATGGTGAATGATTTTTTAAATGTATTTTTGGATTAGATTTACCAATATTTTTTGAGGATTTTTGCATTTATGTTTCTCAGAGATACTGGTCTACACTTTTCTTTTTTGTAGTGACTTAAAATGGTTTTGGTATCAGAATAATGCTGGTGGGAATGCCAATTGGTACAGACTATGGAAAATAGTATGGAAATTCCTCAGAAAATTAAAAATAAAATTACCAAACAATCCAGTAATTCCACTACTGGATATTTGCCCAAAGGAAAAAAAATCGCTAATTTGATAAGATACATGTTTATTGCATCATTAGTAAAGTTTCCAAGGTATAGAAACAATCCAAGTATCCATCCATAGATGAGTGGATTAAAAAGGTGCACGCACACACACACACACACACACACACACACAGTGGAATATTACAAGACCATAAAAAATGGAAGTCTTGCCATTTTCAACAACATGTATGGAGCTAGAGTGTATAATGCTAAGTGAAGTAAGTCAGCGAAAGACAAATACCATATGATTTCACTCATATGTAGTTTTAAAGAAACAAAACAAATTAACAAGCAAAGAAAATGAGAAAAAAAAAACCCAACACAGACTCTTAAATACAGAAAACAAATTGGTGGTTGCTGAATGGGAGGTTGGGGTGATAAAGGTGGTTAAGACTATAGATATATTAATGAGCACGGAGAAATGTATAGAATTGTTGGATCGCTATATTGTACACCTGAAACTTATATAACACTATGTTAATTGCACTGCAATTTAAAATGTGGAGAAATGGGCCCCCTCCTACACTGTGGGAGGGAATGTAAACCGCTGCAGCCGCTCTGGAAAACAGTGGGAGGTTCTTCAAAAAATTACCAATAGAACTCCCTTATGACCCAGCAATAGCACTGCTGGGAATTTACCCAGGGGATACAGAAATACTGATGCATAGGAGCACATGGACCCCAATGTTCATAGCAGCACTCTCCACAATAGCCAAAACATGGAAAGAGCCTAAGTGTCCATCAACGGGCGAATGGATCAAGAAGATGTGGTTGATCTATACGATGGAATACTACATGGCAATGAGAAAAAATGAAATCTGGCCATGTGTAGCAACATGGATGGAACTAGAGGGTGTTATGCTGAGCGAAATAAGTCAGGCAGAGAAGGACAGATACCATATGTTTACACTTATAAGTGAATAAGGAGAAAATTAACAGAGGACCATGTGGGAGAAGAAGGGGAAAAATAGTGGAGGAGAGGGAGGGAGGCAAACCATGAGAGATTCTTGAATACTGAAAGCAAACTGAGGGCTGATGGGGGTGTGCGAGAGGGGAAGGGGGGAGATGGGCATGGAGGAGGGCACTTGTTGGAATGAGCACTGGGTGTTGTATGGAAACCAACTTGACAATAAACTATTAAAAATAAATAAAATAAAACAAATAATAATACAAGAAAAAAAGAAAAAAAAGAAAGAAAATGTAGGGGCACCTGAGTGCCTCAGGTTGAGTCGACTGAGCATCAGACTTCGGCTCAGGTCATGATTTCATGGTTTATGAGTTTGATCTCTGCGTCAGGCTCTGTGCTGCAGTCTGCTTTAGATTCTCTCTCTCTCTCTCTCTCTCTCTCTCTCTCTCTCTCTCTCCCTCCCTCCCTCCCTCCCTCCCCCTCTCATGCTCTGTCTCTCAAAAATAAATAAACATTAAAAATTAAAAAAAAAAGAAAATGTGATTTGATTCACAAATGTATTTTGTGGTAAGGCAGATTTTATTTAAAGTAAATATTTTTAAATCAAAGATAAGGAAGACTTGATTTTATAGAAACAAGAACTATTAGCATTGGAAGGGAAACTAGAGATCGCTGAGAACAACTCTGTATCTGACTCATGAATCAAATTATTAACTACAACATCTCTGACATTTTTCTTGGGAAAGTATTGTCTTACTGTTTGTTGTAGCCTTAATGCAGGTTCTTCAACTTAGCAGTAGACGTAGTTTTAATTTTAGAAGTTACATACTAATACACTTTAAAACAATGTATCAGTTTTTCACTCTTTTCCGATTAATTTTGCATGTACATGAGGAAACTAAATAATCATTTTTAAATGTTTTATTTATTTATTTTTGAGAGAGAGAGAGAAACAGAGTGTGAGCAGGGGGAGGGGCAGAGAGAGAGGGAGACACAGAATCGAAAGTAGGCTCCAGGCTTTGAGCTGTCAACACAGAGCCCAACGCGGGGCTCGAACCCATGAACCGTGAGATCAAGACCTGAGCTGAAAACGGATGCTTAACCGACTGAGCCACCCAGGCGCCCCTAAATAATCCTTTTTTTAATTTTCCAAAACCAATTGGAATAAATGCTTGGGGTCATTGGAAGGCAAGTCATTTACTATTCAGCATGGATATTGTTAAATTATTTTTGGCCAAACTATTTTTTTGCAGTTTTATTTATTTATATATTTTTTAATGGTTTATTGTCAAGTTGGTTTCCATATAACACCCAGTGCTCATCCCCACAAGTGCCCTCTTCCATGCCCATCACCTCCCTTCCCTTTCCCCCCCATACCCATCAGTCCTCAGTTTGTTCCTGGCATTCAAGAGTCTCTCATGGTTTGCCTCCCTCCCTCTCCTCCACTATTTTTCTCCTTCTTCTCCCCCATGGTCCTCCGTTAAGTTCCTCCTAATCCTCCTATAATGCAAACATGTGGTATCTGTCCTTCTCTGCCTGACTTATTTCACTCAGCATAACACCGTCAAGTTCCATCCATGTCGCTACACATGTTGGCCAAACTATTTTCAAAAGGAATTAAGATGTTTTATTTTAATGAAAACAATCAACTCATTCTGGAATATTTTCCTTTGCTAAAACATATATATTTATTTTAACAAGACATGAATATGAACTGTCAATTGTTTGCTTAGTGAGGTGTGTCTATTTAACTATAATTTTATTTTATTTTATTTATTTATTTTTTTACAAATAGTTTATTGTCAAATTAGTTTCTACATAACACTCAGTGCTCATCCCCAAAGTGCCCTCCTCCATGCCCATCCCCCCTCCCCCCC
>NW_024082683.1:57336-58920 GCF_003009895.1 Hyaena hyaena
TCAGCATTCAAGAGTCTCTCATGGTTTGCCTCTCTCCCTTTCCCCCACCATTTCCGCCCTTCTTCTCCCCCTTGTTCCTCCGTCAAGTTCCTCCTAATCCTCCTATACGTGCAAACATATGATATTTGTCCTTCTCTGCCTGACTTATTTCGCTCAGCATAACACCCTCAAGGTCCATCCATGTTGCTACACATGGCCAGATTTCATTGTTTCTCATTGCCATGTAGTATTCCATGGTATAGAGAAACCACATCTTCTTGATCCATTCATCTGTTGATGGACACTTAGGCTCTTTCCATGTTTTGGCTATTGTGGAGAGTGCTGCTATGAACATTGGGGTACATGTGCCCAACCCGAGCAGAAGGAAAAATTTCTAAAGGCTAATATGTCTGGAGGGTACATTTGTGGTAATTAAGTGGTAGGATATGAGATTCAAATAATGGACTGAATATAGTTTGCAAAGAACGCTGCATGCTAAAGATGTAAGGATGCTTTTCCTGTCATCAGTGAAATGTTATTAGTGGTTTTCAACAAGGAAATGATAGCATGAGTTTTGTAGTTTTTAAAAAGATCATACTTGGGGCGCCTGGGTGGCTTAGTCGGTTAAGCGTCCGACTTTCGCTTAGGTCATGATCTCGCGGTTCGTGGGTTCGAGCCCCGCGTCGGGCTCTGTGCTAACTGTCAGCTCAGAGCTTGGAGCCTGTTTCAGTCTGTGACTCCCTCTCTCTCTGACCCTCCCCTGCTCACGCTGTCTCTCTCTCTCTCTCTCTTAGAAATAAATAAAACATTTAAAAAAATAAATAAAAAGATCATACCAGCTGTGATATGAAAGATTAACTAGGGTAAAGAGGACTTAAAGTATTGAAACTAGTTAGGTTTCTACAGTAGTCCAGAATGAGGGTTTGACCTAGAACAGTGGCAGCAGGAGAAAAAGGAAACGGAACATACCCAATAGAGATTTTTGAGGTCGAATGGATATGTATATGGGAGAGAAAGGAGACAACGATGACTCAAATTTCCAGGGTACAGGGTGGAACTATAGGGATGGTAACAAGTTCAGTTTGAAATGCCTGTAGGATATTTATGTAGAGGGCATGTTATATATTTATTTAGTTCAGAAATATATTCGAGAAAATGTCATGGCCGGATATTTGCTAGAAATTTATGTCAGATTTTGTCTTTTAGTTTTGGCTAAGACCAATCATTGATACTTTTATGAGAGAGAGCACCACATGTTCTAGTGTGAAGGTACTTTGTAAGCCATACAAATTTTAGGATAGTTCGTTCTAGTTTTGAGAAGTATGCTGGTGCAATTTTGATTGGGATTGCATTGAATGTGTAGATAGCTTTGGGTAGTAATGACCTTTTAACTATATTTATTCTTCCTATCCATGAGCATGGCATGTTTTTCCATTTCTTTGTGTCTTCTTCCATTTCCTTCATAAGTTTTCTATAGTTTTCATCATACAGATCTCTTATATCCTTGGTTAGGTTTATTCCTAGGTATTTTATGGTTTTTTGTGCAATTGTGAATGGGATCAGTTTCTTGATTTCTCTTTCTGTTGCTTCATTGTTGGTGTATAA
>NW_024082683.1:61364-74428 GCF_003009895.1 Hyaena hyaena
ATTCTTCATGCCTATTTTTATTTTCCATTCTGTCTGTAGCCATAGTTTCTTTGATGTTCCCTATGCTTTTTTCAAGCCCAGGTATTAATTTTACCATTATTATTCTAAAATCTTGTTCAGTTATGCTGTTTATATCTCTTTTGAGCAGGTCATTAGCTGTCATTTCTTCTTGGAGTTCTTTGGAGGAGAGTTCTTTTGTTTCGTGATATTAGTTACCGTCCTGGCTCATGTTAGTTTTAAAGACCTGTTATGCTCTCTGCACCTATGAGCGCTGCTGTATCCAAGAAGACTCTTTGACTGTCCAGGGCCTATCCTTTCAGAGAGTGTTTTTTGAATGGTATCTCTTGGTCTCTCTTGTTGGGGCCTTGGTTATTTTATTTCTCACTTGGTTATTGATATTTGGGACTCTCCACCTTGTGTACTCTGGCTTGTTTCTTGAGGTAGCCGTTAGAAGGCTTTCTCAGTGGATTCTGTGTCCTTTTTCTCCCAATCTCTCAGGTTTTGTAAGGTTTCCAATGGCTTCAGATATTTTCCGTGTGAGGTAGGGGCGTGAGTGCAAGTACGGAACTCCTTACTTCTCTGCCATCTTGCCCCTCCCTCCATAGACAGCCTCTTTAATAGATGGTGCTGGGAGAACTGGACAGCAACATGCAGAATGAAACTAGATCATTTTCTCACACCATACACAAAAATAAACTCAAAATGGATAAAGGACCTGAACGTTAGACAGGAAACCATCAACACCCTAGAGGAGAAAGCAGGAAACAACCTCCTTGACCTCCACCGCAGCAATTTCTTACTTGACACATCTCAAAAGGCAAGGGAATCAGGAGCAAAAATGAACTCTTGGGACCTCATCAAGACTAAAAGCTTCTGCACGGCAAAGGAAACAATCCATAAAACTAATAGTCAACCAATGGATAGGGAAAAGATAGTTGCAAATGACAAATCAGATAAAGGGCTAGTATCCAAAATCTGTAAGGAACTCACCAAACACCACACCCAAAAAACAAACAAGCCAGTGAAGTAAGGGCAGAAGATATGAACAGACACTTCTCCAAAGAGGACATTCAGATGGCCAACAGATACATGAAATGATGCTCAGCATCTCTCCTCATCAGGGAAATACACATCAAAACCACACTGAGATACCGCCTCACGCCTGTCAGAGTGGCTAAAATGAGCAAATCAGAGGGCTCTAGATGCTGGCGAGGATGTGGAGAAATGGGCACCCTGGTACACTGTTGGTGCGAATGTAAACTGGTACAGCCCCTCTGGAAATCAGTGTAGAGATTCCTCAAAAAATTAACAATAGAACTCCCCTATGACCCAGCAATAGCACTGCTAGGATTTACCCAAGGGATATAGTAATGCTGATCCATAGGAGCACATGGACCCCAGTGTTCATAGCAGCACTCTCCACAATAGCCAAAACATGGAAAGAGCCTAAGTGTACATCAACTGATGAATGGATCAAATTGTGTTTTATCTATACAATGGAATACTGCATGGTAATGATAAAGAATGAAATCTGGTCATTTGTCGCAATTAGGATAGAATTTGAGGGTTTTATGCTGAGCGATATAAGTCAGGGAGAGAAGGACAGATATCTCATGTTTGTACGTATAGGAGGATTAGTAGGAACTTAACGGAGGATCATGGGGGAGAAGAAGGGGGAAAATAGTGGGGGAGAGGGAGGGAGGCAAACCATGAGATACTCTTCAATGCTGAGAACAAACTGAGTACTGATGCGGGTGGGGGGAAGGGAAGGCGCGTGATAAGCATGGAGGAGGGCACTTGTGGGGATAAGCACTGGTTGTTATATGTAAACCAACTTGACAATAAATTAACGAAAAACAGAGTAAAAAGTAAAAATAGGTGTTGGTGAGGATGTGAAGAAAAAGGAACTCTTGACGTGTTATTGTGAATGTAAACTGGTACAGCCACTCTGGAAAATAGTGTGGATATTTCTCAAAAAGTTAAAAATATGACTAACCTATGACCCAGTAATTGCAGTACTGGGTATTTGTCCCCCAAATAGAAGAATACTAATTCAAAGGTACACATGCACCCATATGTTTGTTGCAGCATTATCTACGATAGCCAAATTATGGAAACAGTGCAAGTGTACATTGATAGATGAATGGATAAAAAAGAAGTGGTATACACACACACACACACAATGGAATATTAGTCATTAAAAGGAATGAAATCTTTCCATTTACAACACGATGGATGGAGCTAGAGAGTATAATGCTAAGGTAAATAAGTCATCAGAGATAAATACCATGTGATTTACCTCATTTGTGGAATTTAAGAAAGAAAAAAATGAACAAAGGAAAAAAGTGTGAGGCAAACTAAGAAACAGACTTAACTATACAGAACAAACTGATGGTTGCCAAAGCGGAAGGGTTGGGTGGATGGGTTAAATAGGTGATGGGAATTAAGGAGGGCCCTTGTCATGATGAGTAACCAGTGATGTATGGAATTGTTGAATCACTATATTGTATATCTGACACTAATATAACACTGTGTGTTAGTTATATTGGAATTAAAATTAAAAATAAAATCATTGAATTGTACACTTTAAAATAGTGAAATATTTGGTATATATATTATGTCTCAGCTAAGCTTTTTTTATATAAAAAATAAACCATAACCCATTGAAAGCATGGGGAGAGAGAAATGTGAATGATGCTGAAAATTGTGGGGTGACTGGGGCACCTGAGGCAGGTGGTTACAGGACAGAGAACATCCTAGAGTTGGCAAAATAAATGCTATAAAGTAAATCTCATAAAGTAAATTCTTGGGCAGGGACTAGAATAGTGTAGCCTAATTATGTCCAAGTGTTACCAGGGAATGTGCTTACAAGCACAGTCCTCTCAGTGGAATCCTGTTTTCCACCATTGTCTTTTTTCCTGTGGTACTTAGCTGAAGAACTATGGTATTCCAGAGCTGCTGTAGCCTCTTCTGTCACTGCTGCCACCACTGCTACCACTGCCACTGTACACCAGCCATGGTGCTAACACCAGGAATTGATGTATGTTAAGGGCCTTATTTTCTGCACCACATACCTTCTTTGAGCCAGTATATGCCTCCAATTTTGGGCTACATTTAACAAGAAAGCTCCCAAAGCAGGGCTGCCTTATGTTTCTTATATCTGATCTGTTTTTGGCAAAAGAGCTGTCACTGTTTTTCCTCCTGTCATACACTTTAAAAATCAGATCTTGAGTGTCCCAAGATCTGGGCCAAAGAACAAGCTAAGTGGTAGACACTGCAACCAGAACTCTCTTCAGTTTTACCTTTCTCTCTCATGCTATTTATCCAGGCTTGTGGGCCTCCATTCTTTTTTTTCCCTTCAGCTGAATTCTTTTTCAGAAGACTTCTCAGTCTCTCAATGAAATATATCCCTAAAGAGACTACCCCATCAGTCCTCTATACGTGTCTGAATCCTATGCTAAAGGGTGTGTGCTTAACCTAAGACTTCTTCTCCATCCCATAAATGGCACAACTTTTATTCAATCATTCATACCTTATTTCCTAAACAACTACTACATGCCAGGTTCTATTCTAGACACCAAGGATATAATGGTGAACACAATGCAATCCCTGCTCTCATGAAGCTTCTGTCCTGAGGGGAACAGAAAACAAAGAAAACATTATATAGATTGTTCTTTAATTGCATAGGATCTATAGGAAAAATATAGCCTGCTGTGACAAGATTTGATAGGAAGATCCAAACAACATAAAGGTGGCAGTAAAATATCCTTGAGATAGTGATATTTCTGTTGCATCCTGGAGCCTATGGAGGAACTACTCAGGTGAAAGAGTTTGAGGAAGACAGATGACCTTTGCAGACAAAGAGAGCAACATTCATCATTCATTCATCTGTTCATTCCTTTATTCCTTCATTCAGCAAGTATTTATTGAACACCTACCATGTATGAGACATTGTTACAGGTGTTGAGGATTTAATAGTATAAGAAAAGTCACCAAATAAATTATGTGTTATCATGTTGCTTACATTCTAATTAAAATAGAGGACAAAAATAAACAACACAAATATGTAAAATAATTAGTATTATTAGATGGTAAGTGCTATGGAGATCAAAAAGCAATGAAGCATTGGGCATCTGGCTGGCTCAGTCAGTAAAACATGCAACTCTTGATCTCTAGGTCATTAGTTCAAGCCCCATGTTGGGTGTAGAGCTTACTTAAAAATCTTTTTTAAAAAAGTAATGAATCATGATTGGGAGTGCTGTTGATGAGTATTGGGGAAGGAGGTGGGTGCAGATCCAAGGTAGGGAGGCTCCTACTACTTTCCAGAGGCTGAAAGTAGATAAGAATGTCTGTGAGACCACGAGTGAATGCTTATACTGCATTTTTCTATTTATATGGCATTTTGTTTTCAGGTACATTCCATACACTGCCCAGTGTTGCCTAGTCCTTGCCAATACAGCATAGTTGGCCCTTGTTCACCAAAAGCTTTTGATTCAGTGTGTTGGGGGGACAGTTTTCATGGGGACATACCTTCAACTTTATAATGGAGAATTTAGAGAATTAGGATTCTCTTTAGAGAAATGTGTTTTTATCCAACTTATTGGGCTGCAAATGACTTTGTGGAAATTAGTATTTTAGAGCTTTAAATTCTAGCTGATTGGGCCATACAAATTTGATAGCACATTGGCAGAATGACCAAATGTGCAAAGGAAGATAATCCTGACTTCTGCAAAGCAGGGAAGTGGCGGATCTGGTTTTCACAGGAGATGATATGTAGTTGAATGTTCAGAAGTCATGTTTCCTTTAATAAATAATCAAGTCAGTCTATCAGCATGTTTGTGTAGAATGAGTCTAAACTGCATTTCTAGAATGAGTTCCTGATACATTTGACACATTAAATGGCGTTAAAATAAGCACTGAGAAATAATATAGGTATTGGGGTTCAAGGTGGAGAGAAATGGAGATTTTATAGTTGGGAAGCAAACACACCTTTTAGTTAGGGCTTACTACCTATGGATAAGTCACTTAATACCTTTGAACAAGGTTGAACCTCAGTTTCCACCCCATGTAAAAAGAGAATGCAAATATATCTTTCACAGGATGTTGTTAGAAATAAATGAGACCATGAATGTGGAAAGTATTTTAGGATAGCAATAGTTAATTTTTTTGAGGTATTAATATCTTCCAGGAACAATTTTAAGCATCTGACATAATAAATTGATTCATTTGATCCTCATAACAACTTGAGGAAATTGGTATTATTATTATTCCTACAACTTTACAGATGGGGAAACGGGCTAAAAAATGTTAAGTGATTTACTCAAGGTCACATAGAAAGCCAGGATTAAAACTCCAGAAGCCATGATCCTAACTTTCATACTATCCTGGTTGGGTAACAATTAAAAGAGTGATGGAGTTAATTACTCAGAAGGAGGATATGAAATCTGGCTAGTAAATAGCAGAAAATAGGGTTCAAACCTTGGTCTGTCTACAAAGTCTGTGCTTTTATTCACTATGCAACCTCTTGACAGAACATAATAATAGTAGCTATCATTTGTTGACTGCCTATTTACCAAGCACTGTATGCCTACCTAATTTTCATAAGATAAATAGCCCTACAATGTAGATATTATACTCATCTCACAGGTGAGGAAAATGTACCTCAGGGTCTGAAGTCCCACAACTCAGAGTTTTAATCCACATCTGCTTCACACCAGAAACTATGTCAACTGTACCTTGCTGTTATTCTTGCAAAGTGTAAAGGACACAGGTGTTCATTGTCAGTGAATGACAAAAATCATCAGCTATATGCTTTTTTGAACCAAATTGATATTATTTATATGAGGATAGTGCCAATTAAACTAACTACTACAACATCCATCATCTAATTTACGGTGGCTTATCTGCTTATTTCTGATATCACCTTCCCTTCTAGCTCTTTCTTTCCCTTGCATCTTTCCCTCCTTGTCTTCTTTTTCTTTCCTTCCTATTATCCTTTTTTCTCTTCCTGTTTCTTCCTTCAACCCTCTCCCCATCTTTAGGGCCATCTGAGTTCAGGCAGGGAGACATGAGAGCATCTTCTGTGGGATAAGTTGTCTTCAGGGTTACACTAACCTTGGAACTGAACCATTTATAGAGACAAGCCTGGCAACTGGCCCAGCCTCATCAGATTTTTGATAAACATGTTGACTAAGCCAGGCTCAAAAAAGAACCAGCTGAAGGGTTCCTGGATAACTCAGTTGGTTAAGCGTCCAACCTTGGCTCAGATTTGAGCCCCACATTGGACTCTCTGCTGTCTGCACAGAGCCCACTTCAGATCTTCTGTCTGTCTCCCTTTCTCTTTGCCCCTCCCCTGTTCATGTTCACTCTCTCCCTCTCTCAAAAATAAATAAATATTACAAAAAAAAACCCCAACCATTCTTTGTAGACATTCATTAGGAACATTCATCTGTGGGGCCATGGCTGGTAGAAAAGTATGCATAAAAACATCAGATCATTACTTACTTAGACAGTTTATTCTTCAAATGTAAGTGCTTAGCACTGTCTGAAGAATGGAGAAACAAAGAGAAGGAAGTAAATTCCCTGCCTTCAAGGAATTTAGAAGTTCTAATTCGTCGTGGAGGCAGACACTTGCCCAAATAGTTATAATACATGGAGATAAGTGCTTTAATAGAGAATTATATTATACTAGGTGTCATAAGAGCCCAGAGTATATAGTCAATTATTCTTTTGGGGAGGGAAGAAGAGTCAAGGAAGGCTTCAGCAAGAAGGTGGCATTTAGGTTAGGCCTTGACAAGTGAGCAGCAGATCACCAGAGAAGGAGGGAAGGACATGCCAGGCAGAACAAAGAACTCATGCAAAGGCATGGAAGCATGAAAGAACATGCAGCTTCGGGCACAGCAAATAGTTCAGTATTTCTGGTAAGTGATCAACCTCATCACTTATCAACTGTGTGACTGGTCTAAGTCACCTGCCCCTCTTGGCTTATTTCCTCCCCTATTAAATAGTAAGAATATAATATAATAAATAGTCATTCTTTTCAATATTTAAAGGCTATGTCAAAGTAGATGTGAAGTAACTTTATAAATTATAAAGCACCATACATGTGTGCACTGGTAATATTATAAATATTATGGACCAAAACTACAGCACCACAGGAAAGCTAAAGAGTTTAGTTTTCAGCTACAGTGTTCAGCAACCTGACTCTAATCCCTCCATCAGTTAGTTTGGTGCAAGGACTCCCTCCATCTGCTCACCCCCATCCCATGCTACTTTTCGCATTAGTTTATGTGGGAGAATATGTGAGCAAGGCGATCTTCCTGTACCCAGCCCCCATCCTATTCTTAGCTCCTTATCTTTTTGTCTCTGGGCCTCAAAGGGGAACATATATCTTTCAACTTTCCCCTCCTTTCTCCACTCTCCCCTACTTCATTCCAGGAGTTTCAGGAAACCTTTAACATTCATGTTTTATTCAAGCATTTTATTCCAGCATCTGGGACCCTGGATTGTCAATTCCAAAATCCTGTTCACAGTGTCCTCCATGGTGGGTGGGTAGTGTCTAAGAGACACCACCAAATAGACTTGGTGGTCTACCTTAACCTCTTAGGACTTCAGTATAAAGAACTGAGTTACTTTTGTGTTTAAAGGGTTAGTGGTTAGAATGTGGTAATCAGATATGTTTTGTTTTGGTTTTTTACTCGTTATTTTTATTTTTTTTGTTTCCATCAGTGTCAGCTTTATTATCCTTATTTCATATAACACCACATACACATTATTAACATTCAATTTTTTTCTGAATTAAGATATTTTTATTTTGATCCATGAAATGGGAAGGGTATATGCGCCCTGGGTAATTAGTAATATATCATAGGAAACACAAAGAAAATAGATGTTTCCAACAAAACGGCAGGGTTTCCTGGCTGAGTCATGGTTGTAAGTTCTATTTAAGCAATTGACTCTCTCACCTATCCTTAACAATATTTCATTAGTCATACCTGTCTGCAGATGATTATACTGGCTCCATAAATGTCATATGTGTGTATGTTTTCTTTCTGAATAGACTCTACACTTATAAAGGGCAATACCATTTATATCTTGTCAATTTATGGATCTCTGTATCATGCCTTGCTTAGTGTCCAGCCCACAAGGGGGCTGATAATTAAATAAATTAATTAATAAATGCTAAAAGATGTGCTAAGGGAGACAGGATAGCTTGACTTGGGAATTCTCAAGAAATCCTTGCTGTTTGAACTATAATACTACAGGGAGATACAATTGCCTCCTGGTGATAGGGGAGCCAATACTTTCCCAGAGACAAGCACTTATTCTATCTACATCATAACTCTGATGGTTTGGTAGTACACTGTTGCCTCTTGCCTGACTTTTAACTCCCTTTATCCTGGAAGTTAAAGGCAAATAAAAAAATTTGAAATTTCAACAATAATTAACTGAATGCCTAATATATGTCAGGCCCTAGCATAAGTAATAGGTTACACAGAGATGAATAAGACATAGTCCCTGGCATTGAAAAATATGCCCTCTTGTCAGAGAGACAGACTTGTATTCACACACTTATAGAAGACAGAATGCACTGTGTAAATTCATAAGAAAGGGATATTAATTCAGTCTTGAAGGATGTAGTGGATTGAATGGTGTTCTGCCAAAATGTATGTCCAAGTTCTAATGTCTGATATCCGTGAGTGTAAATTTATATGGAAAAGGGATTTTTGCAGATGTAATTAAGTAATGGGCCTCAAAATAACATCATCCTGGATTAACCAGTTAAGATCTAAATCAAATGACAAGTGTTCATATAAGAAGATGAATAATAGAAGGGCGCCTGAGTGGCTCAGTCAGTTAAGCATCCAACTCTTGAGTTTGACTTGGGTCATGATCTGATCATTTGTGAGTTTGAGCCCTGCGTGGGGCTCTGTACTGAGAGTGTGGGACCTACTTGGGATTCTCTGTCTCTCCTTCTCTCTCTGCCCCTCCCCTGCTTTCTCTCTTTCTTTCTCAAAATAAACAAATACACTTTACAAAAAGAAGATGAAGGAAGGATCCTCTTCTAGAGCCTTGAGGGTGGCATGGCCCAGACAACACCTTGATTTCAGACTTCTGGGCTCCAGAACTGGGAAAGAATAAATTTCTATGGTTTTAAGCCACCAAGTTTATGGTAATTTGTTGCAACAGCCCTAGCGTAATAATACAGGAAGATTAAAGAAAGACCTTAGAAAGGATATGACACTTTAACTAGACTTTAAAGGAAGAAGGATTTTGATGTGCAAAGGAGCAAAAAGGGCATTCCAGACTGATGGAACAGCATGAAGAGAGACATGGAGATATACAATGGGCAATGTCCATGTGGTTGGAGTGACAGCTGTGTAGAGCTGTAAAGATATTGAGACTGTTTCGGGGCGCCTGGGTGGCTTAGTCAGTTAAGCGTCCGACTTTCGCTTAGGTCATGATCTCGCGGTTCGTGGGTTCGAGCCTCGCGTCCGGCTCTGTGCTGACTGACAGCTCAGAGCCTGGAGCCTGTTTCAGTCTGTGACTCCCTCTCTCTCTGACCCTCCCCTGCTCATGCTGTCTCTCTCTCTCCTAGAAATAAAAAAAAAAAAAAGATATTGAGACTGTTTCATGATTATTAGTTCAGGGATTTAGACATTTTGTTCTTCAGAGTTTAGGGAGCCATTGAAGATTTTGAAGGTTTGAAGTAACAAGAGAGAATGGCCTGTTACTTAACAAAGCTGAGGACATGCATTGATTGCTAGGAACAAATAACCACACTAGACAGTGTGTTGATTCCACATTTCCTAGATGCCAATGGACTGATTGATGTGTAGCCAAAAAGAGTGTTCAGGGAGTATTTGTGTTAGATGAATAGGAACATCTCTTCTTACCTTGTTCTGCATTTACTTTTTTTTTTTTTTAAGTAGGTTCCGTACTGAGCATGGAGCCCAAACACAGGGCACAAACCCATGAACTTGAGATCAAGATCCTAGTCTAGATCAAGACTCAGATGTTCAAAGAACTGAACCACCCAGGTGACCCCACCCTTATTCCTTTGAAATACATCTTCGATATGGGGCAGGATCTGCTTAGAGGCTGCATAATCCCTAGAGCAATGTCCTTGGGGATTTGGCATGATTGCCTGTATGGATGGACCTAAAGAGGCTAGTTCAGGGAAAGACAAGCTTTGAACCCAGCCAAAGCTTTTGTTTCCATCCTAAAGTAATTTTCTTTCACTCTCTTTTTACTTCCATTATTTTTCTAAGGTCTAAGCCAGAGATTACTCTCTACATTATACTATCACTATCACCACCATTATTAAAATTAGCAGCAGGAGCAGCAGCTAACAGGGCAAAAGCAGAATATCATGGGAACCGCTAATGTAGATAGAAGAAATTTCACAATTTCCCCATCAATAACTTAGGAAACTTCCTGCAGAAAGGGTGATTTTAGAAACTTCTGGAGTACATGCACAGACACATTTGGCCACTATATGCCAATCCTTTTGACACGTGTATTTATACACCTTAACTCATGAACTTCTTACAAGTTCTCTGTGAGGTAGAGATTATTATTATTAGCCTCTTTTTACAGATGAGATTATGGCTTTGAGAAGACTCAGTAAACCACCCAGGACCACATCATTATGGAGCAGAACCCAAGGTCAAGTGACCCCAAGTCCAATGTTTTGTGTTTTGTGTTTTTTTTTTTAAATTACAATACAGCTTACTCTGCTTGCCTCCACTTGGGTTGGTGGGGGTGTAGGAAAGAGGTACATTCTGAAGTATTGGATTTTATATGAAGAAGAGTCTTTTAAGGTCTCTTCTAAGAGATAACAATGTTCAAGAAATTCTGGACCAGATGTTTCTAAAGTTAGTTGAGCTCTATCTGGCTGGGTCTCCTCACTCTAGGACCACTGTTCAAACCACGAGACTTCATTGCAATTTCCAACAGTGTACATTTGATAGGTTTAATAATACCTCCCACACTGAGTAAGACTTGAGTCTGTGCCTGAGAAAGCTCACACTACAGGGCATTTTGGGTGGTGCCTAACCCAGGGAAACCCAAAACCCACATTCAACACACTATCCTCCTAATGGCAGTGCCACCTGTGCACACAGCTGCATGATAGAAAGCTGAATTTCACTGTGGGATCTGGTTAAAAGAGTCTACTGATCTCTGTCCAAGGTCCTGCCCTGAGTCTGGACACACTCCTCTTGGTCCACAACTCCACTCCTACCTTGCTCAGGACCTTATCAATGCTTCCAGGCCACAAACATTTGATCATTTAAGTCTTCATTTAGGGCTTCTCCAGTGGCGCTTGGCAACTGAAGATGGAAATTATTTTCTCCAGACATCAGTTCCCTAACACTGAGTCAGTCATCTTGTCTCAGCATGTTTCAAAGGCTCACCCTGAAAGAGAAAGTGCTCTGTGGCAGAAGCAGTTTCTGCCTAGGATTGTTTTACACACAACAGCAAACACACATGACCATGCTGGAAAAATTGGATCAGGATACCCCAGACACTATTGATTAGAACCAACACTGCTCATCTTATCTCAGTTTGTGGGCTCAGCTGTTGCAACTCAGATCTACCACCATAGGTAGTGAGTAGTAATGAGTTCAACCCACAGATTTTATTTGTTTGTTTTAAAGCCTAAGGAAGCAGGTTTCATGGAGGAGATTATTTGCAGTGGGCCATTGTTTTTAAATAGATTTCCATTCAAAGAAGAAATCAAACTCTCACTTTTTGCAGACGACATGATACTCTACGTAGAAAACCCGACAGACTCCACCAGAAGCCTCCTAGAACTGATCCATGAATTCAGCAACGTTGCAGGGTACAAGAGCAACATACATAAGTTGGTTGCATTTTTACACACCAATAATGAAGCAACAGAAAGAGAAATCAAGAAACTGATCCCATTCACAATTGCACAAAAAACATAATATACCTAGGACTAAACCTAACCAAAGATATAGGAGATCTGTATGATGAAAACTACAGAAAACTTATGAAGGAAATTGAAGAAGACACAAAGAAATAGAAAAACATTCCATGCTCATAGGTCAGAAGAATAAATATTGTTATAATGTCATTACTACCCAAAGCAATCTACACATTCAATGCAATTCCAATCAAAATTGCACCAGCATTCTTCTCAAAACTAGAACAAACTATCCTCAAATTTGTATGGAACCATAAAAGATCCCGAATAGCCAAAGTAATATTGAAGAAGAAAACAAAAACGGAAGGCCTCACCATCCCAGACTTTAGCCTCTACTACAAAGCTGTCATCATCAAGACAGTATGGTATTGGCATGAAAACAGACACATAGACCAATGGAATAGAATAGAGAACTCAGATTTGGACGCACAAATGTATGGCAAACTAATCTTTGGCAAAGTGGGAAAGAGTATCCAATGGAAAAAAGACAGCCTCTTTAACAGATGGTGTTGGGAGAACTGGACAGCAACAGGTAGAAGAATGGAACTAGATCATTTTCTCACACCATACACAAAAATAAAGCCAAAATGGAAAAAGGACCTGAACGTGAGACAGGAAACCATCAACACCCTAGAGGAGAAAGCAGGAAACAACCTCCTTGACCTCCACCGCAGCAATTTCTTACTTGCCACATCCCCAAAGGCAAGGGAATCAAGAGTAAAAACGAACTCTTGGGACCTCATCAAAGATTAAAACCTTCTGCACGGCAAAGGAAATAATCCACAAAACTAATAGTCAACCAATGGAATGGCAAAAGATAGTTGCAAATGACATATCAGACAAAGGGTTAATATCCAAAATCTATAAGGAACTCACCAAACTCCACACCCGAAAAACAAACAACCTAGTGAAGAAATGGGCAGAAGATATGAACAGACACTTCTCCAAAGAGGACATCCAGATGGCCAACAGACACATGAAACGATACTCAGCATCCCTCCTCATCAGGGAAATGCAAATCAAAACCACACTGAGATACCACCTCACACCAGTCAGAGTGGCTAAAATGAACAAATCAGAGAACTCTAGATGCTGGCGAGGATGTGGAGAA
>NW_024082683.1:75193-122131 GCF_003009895.1 Hyaena hyaena
AGGACTGATGGGTGTGTGGGGGAGGGGGAAGGTGGACATGGAGGAGGGCACTTGTGGGGATGAGCACTGGGTGTTATATGGAAACCAACTTGACAATAAACTATTTGTTAAAAAAAAATTAAAAGCTTTGCATGGCAAAGGAAACAATCAATAAAACTAATATGCAATTGATGGAATGGGAAGAGATAGTTGCAAATGACATATCGGATAAAGGGCTAGTATCAAAAATATATAAGGAACTCATGGAGGAAGGCACTTGTCGGGATGAGCACTGGGTGTTATACGGAAACCAATTTGACAATAAACTATTAAAAAATAAATTAAAAAAAACAAACAAAGTCTGTAAGGAACTCACCAAACCCCACACCCGAAAAACAAATAATCCAGTGAAGAAATGGGCAGAAGACATGAACAGACACTTCTCCAAAGAGGACATCCAGATGGCTAACAGGCGCATGAGATGATGCTCAGCGTCCCTCAATATCAGGGAAATGCAGATCAAAACCACCCTGAGATACCACCTCATGCCAGTCAGAGTGGTGAAAATGAACAAATCAGGAGACTCTAGATGCTGGCGAGGATGTGGAGAAACGGGCACCCTCTTACACTATTGGTGGGAATGTAAGCTGGTGCAACCCCTCTGGAAAACAGTATAGAGGTTCCTCAAAAAATTAACAATAAAACTCCCATATGACCCAGCAATAACACTGCTAGGAATTTACCCAAGGGATATAGAAGTGCTGATACATAGGGGCAAATGTACTCCAATGTTCATAGCGGCACTCTCCACAATAGCCAAAACATGGAAAGAGCCTAAGTGTCCATCAACGGATGAATGGATCAAGAAGATGTAATTTATCTATATGATGGAATACCTCATGGCTATGAGAAAGAATGAAATCTGGCCATGTGTAGCAACATGGGTGGAACTTGAGGGTGTTAGGCTGAGGGAAATAAGTCAGGCAGCAAAAGACAGATACCATATGTTGGCACATATAGGTGGATTAGGAGGAAGCTAACGGAGTACCACAGGGGAGAAGAAGGGGAAAAATCGTTGGGGAGAGGGAGGGAGGCAAACCATGAGAGACACTTGAATGCTGAGAACAAACTGAGGGCTGTTGGGGGTGGAGGAGAGGGGAAGGAGGGTGATGGGCATGGGGAAGGGCACTTGTTGGGATGAGCACTGGGTGTTATATGGAAACCAACTTGACAATAAACTATTTAAGAAAAAAAATAGATTGCCATGACAAAACAGCATGATGTATGTGAAAGTTCATCATAATTCATAAATGTTCCTCATTATTATTATCTGAACCCAGAGGTACAGTGCCTCATCTAGCTATCTGTCTAGTATGTGGCCAAATCTGAATTTTTCACATTTATAAAGTTGAGAGCAAGAATTCAAAGGTAAAGTATCCTAGAGTTCCAAAACTTCCTAGTCTGGCCGCATTCAAACCATTCAAATTTGGAAACTGGAGTGATCACTCGCTCCAGCCACACTATACATGTCACTAATTTCCAAATACATTGCTCACCATACTGTGTCAGTACTTCCTCAGCTCATACTCTTCCTCATGCTCACTATAGTTTTCTACTCACTGCTTATCATATTTATATTCTCTCTCTGGACCACCACACCTAGTACATCCCAGGGGACCCCAAAATTCCTTTGGTCTTCCGACCAAAGTGGCCTTGACTTATTCTCATCTGTCACTGAGCTCTAATTATGCAAGCCTGAGTATTGCTTTTCTGTGTTTTCATCCTTGGGCTAATAGACTATAGGCTCCTTTGAGGTAAAAATATGCCTTTAGTTGTCTCTGTTTTCTCACCCTGATAGCTAATACAGGGACCTAGCCAAACACTAGGTAAATAGCTCATAGAATGAGGATTTCCCTTGCCCCTCCTAAAGGTGATTTAAAAAATGAAACAACTGCCTATTGTCAAGAGGGTGAGAGCAATGGTTTTCTAATGCCATTTAAGACAAATGAGGGTAGCTTGTTGGTTCTGTTTTATTTAATGGGAACCCTCAATTTGCTGGGTGCTGCCCCTGAAATAAGAGGAGCAGGCAATGCTGGTTTCAAATCTGGATCCCCTGAGTTCTTTTGGGCCATTTTTTGGAATTCACCAGGGAAAGGTGCCATAAAGTCCCAGCCAGGTGTGATTATTACCATTTTTGTATGGTCTCTGGACAAAATAGCGGTACATTATATGAAGAACAATATGGTAGTTTCTTTCTTTGTATACATTCATGATACTGCGATAATGTTATCCTGTCTTTAACCTTGTTTCACCCCTTTGAAATAAGTAGAACATAATTTGAGCTGAAAAACATGCTGTGTCTGTCCTCAGCATTATAAAAAGAAACTTCCTGGTTACAGCTCCAGGATGGCAGCATCTCTTACGCCCTCCAAATTTCCAGACACTATAGCTCCCTTCACTGAGAACAGGCTGAATTGTGAGACTGTTAGGAAGTATGGCAGTCTGAAAACCACAATGCTCTTGACACTTGGTTGGTGTCTGAAAGGCTATGGACATTTTGGATACCATTTCAAGAAGCTAAAAATTATCCAGACATATAACATGAAAGTATGGAGGAGTTAAATGTTTATTCCAAAGAGAAACTCCAACAAACATTCTTTAAACTTTGTTATCAAGCTTTATTAGTCCATGAATAAAGAGATTATTCTCTCAATTTCCTCCACGGGAAAAAAAAAAAAAGAAAGTTTCAGTGGTTTGCTGAATATCACAAGTTTACCAATGACAAAATTAAGGTCAAAACCTAAGATTCTAGGTCCTAGTCTCTAATTTGCTCCAATGGACATATTACAATGAACTGTTAAATAGCAGGGACCAATTGTTCCCAAACGGCACCCTCTTGCATTGAGACCTCACCTCTAGGTGATCCCCTAGATCTACGGTACAGGGAGAATAACAATAGAAAAGATCTTTTGTTACCGTTTTAGTCAATAAAACCCCAAGGAAAGGGATGATATTGGCCAAGACAGCTATCTTGACTTGAATTTCACCCTAGACAACACAAAGAATGTAGTGAAAGTCTGATAACTGCCTTTATGTTGACTGCCTCTGTTGTGCTAGGTACTGTGCTTAGACATGGTCACCAAAGTTCAAAGTACCTGCTTTCCTCAACAAGATACTAGCCAACCGGATCCAACAACAAATTAAAAGAATTATTCACCATGACCAAGTGGGATTTATACCTGGAATGCAGGGCTGGTTCAATATCCACAAAACAATCAATGTGGTACATCACATCAATAAAAGAAAGGACAAGAACCACATGATCCTCTCAATAGGTACAGAGAAAGCATATGACAAAATACAACATCCTTTCTTGATAAAAATCCTAAAGAAAATAAAGATAGAAGGATCATACCTCAAAATAATAAAAGACCCACCATTAATATCATCTTCAATGGGGAGAGACTGAGAGCTTTCCTCGTAAGGTCAGGAACATGATAGGGATATCCACTCTCACCACTGCATTGTAAGTCTTAGCCTCAGCAATCAGACAACACAAAGGAATAAAAGGTATCCAAATCGGTCAGGAGGAAGTTAAACTTTCACTCTTTGCAGATGAAATGATACTCTATATGGAAAACTCAAGCAATTCCACCAAAAAACTGCTAGAACTGATCCATGAATTCAGCAAAGTCGCAGGATATAAAATCAATACACAGAAATAGGTTGCATTCCTACACACCAATAATGAAACAACAGAAAGAGAAATCAAGGAATCAATCCCATTTACAATTGCCCCAAAAACCATAAAATACATAGGAATAAATCTAACCAAAGAGCTGAAAAATCAATACACTGAAAACAATAGAAAGCTTATGAAAGAAATTGAAAAAGACACACACAAAAAATGGAAAAATATTCCATGTTCCTTGATAGGAAGAACAAATACTGTTCAAATGTCAACACTACTCAAAGCAATCTACATATTCAATGCAATCCCTATAAAAATAACACCAGCATTCTTCACAGCTCTAGAACAAACAATCCTAAAATTTGTGTGGGACCAGAAACGACCCTGAGTAGCCAAAGCAATCTTGAAAAAGAAAACCAAAGCTGGAGGCATCACAATCCCAGACTTCAAGATGCATTACAAAGCTGTAATCATCAAGACAATATGGTACTGGCACAAAAGCAAACACTCAGATCAATGGAACAGAATAGAGAACTCAGAAATAGACCCACAAATGTATGGCCAACTAATCTTTGACAAAGCAGGGAAGAATATCCACTGGAATAAAGACAGTCTTTTCAGCAAATGGTGCTGGGAAAACTGGACAGCGACATGCAGAAAAATGAACCTGGATCACTTTTTTTAATGCTTTATTTATTTCTGAGAGAGAGAGAGAGAGAGAGAGAGACAGCGTGAACGGGGGAGGGTCAGAGAGAGAGAGGGAGACATAGAATCTGAAGCAGGCTCCAGGCTCTGAGCTAGCGATCAGCACTGAGCCTGATGTGGGGCTTGAACCCACAAACCGTGAAATCATGACCTGAGCCGAAGTTGGACGCTGAGCCACCCAGACACCCCCAACCTGGATCACTTTCTTACACCATACACAAAAATAAATTCAAAATGGATGAAAAACCTAAACGTAAGACAGAAGTTATCAAAATTCTAGAGGAGAAAGGGGTTAAAAACCTCTTTGACCTTGGCTGCAGCAACTTCTTACTCAACATGTCTCTGGAGGCAAGGGAAAGAAAAGCAAAAATGAACTATTGGGACCTCATCAAAATAAAAAAGCTTCTGCACAGCGAAGGAAAGAATCAGCAAAACTAAAAGGCAACCAAAGTCTAAAGCCTACAAGTCCTTTCTACCACCCTTTTACTATGACACCCCATGATTCCTTATTGCATCTGACTGCTAGTGCTGCCATAACAAAATACCATAGGCTGAGTGGCTTCAACAACAGAGATTTATTTATTATTTTCTCACAGTTCTGGAGGATAGAAGTCCAATATAAAGGTATTGGCACAATTTGGTTTCTCCTCCAACTTCTCTCTTTGGCTTACAGATGGCTGTCTTTTTGCTGTGTTCTCATATGGTCTTTCCCTGTTTGCATATGCCCCTAATGTCTCTTTGTGTGTACAAAGTTTCTCCTCTTATAAAAGAACACAAGTCAGATTGAATTTGGGCCCATCATAAATGCCTCGTTTTAACTTAATCACATCTTAAAAGTCCTACCTCCGTATACAGTCACATTCTGAGGTATTGGGGTTAGGGCTTCAACATATGAGTTTGAGAGGGAACAGAGTCCAACCCCTAACATCTCTGATGTACATTCTCCCTCACTGTAACAAGTAATAAACCTAACTTTTTCAAGTATGGGTCTGTTCCTGGTAGTCTTTGAGTGGAGAGCATTGACACAAGTTATAACTGGTAACTAATAAGCAACTAATTTAAAAATTTTTTTAATGTTTAGTTTTGAAAGAGGAGACAGAGAGAGAGCAGGGGAGGAACAGAGGTGTGTGTGGGGGAACAGGGGATCCAAAACAGGTGCCCCTAAGTGACTAACTTTAAGAAGAATTGTGTGCGTGATTAATACAGGTGTAAACAATGCTTTCCAACAATGGGAAAAGAGCAATTTATTGTGGCACTTGAGATCCATCCAATACATGGTGTAGCATTTCACATGGTTAATATTATTTTTTTACAGTGGAATATATATTTTTTTACAAATAGTTTATTGCCAGGTTGGTTTCCATATAACACCCAGTGCTCATCCCCACAAGTGCTCTCCTCCATGTCCATCTTCCCCCTCCCCCCCACACCCATCAGTCCTCAGTTTGTTTTCAGCATTCAAGAGTCTCTCATGGTTTGCCTCTCTCCCTCTCCCCCACCATTTCCCCCCTTTTTCTCCCCCATGGTCCTCCCTTAAGTTCCTCCTAATCTTCCTATACGTGCAAACATATGGTATTTGTTCTTCTCTGCCTGACTTATTTCGCTCAGCATAACACCCTCAAGGTCCATCCATGTTGCTACACATGGCCAGATTTCATTCTTTCTCATTGCCATTGTATAGATAAACCACATTTTCTTGATCCATTCGTCCATTGATGGACACTTAGGCTCTTTCCATGTTTTGGCTGTTGTGGAGAGTGCTGCTAGGAACATTGGGGTACATGTGCTCCTATGCATCAGCACTCCTATATCCCTTGGGTAAATTCCTAGCAGTGCTATTGCTGGGTCATAGGGGAGTTCTATTGTTAATTTTTTGAGGAACCTCCACACTGTTGCTTAATATTATTTGCTTGTTTTCGTTTTTGAGGGCATAAGCCAAATACGTTTCTTTCTTCACACTTACCCCAGTGCCTGAAAGATGCAAATATGTTTGCATAGAGCTTGATAAAGACGATGCAAGATAAAGAAGTTTTGTTTCTTTTCTCAACATGTGTATATCTAACTTTTTTGTGACTCAATTTTGTCAATTGTAAAATGGGACTAATAAAATTAATTGTAAGGATTAATTAATTTGCACAGTATCTGGCACATAATAAAGATTCAGTAAGTGTCAATTATTTAAGGATGAGCTATTATTTATAGATGAATTTCATAGATATGAAATGAGGGAGTGAGGAGGATAAGAATGTTCCAAAGAGGTGGAATGGCAGAAACCACGGCATGGAGATGACAAATTGTAAAAGGACCCCCTATGCCCAAATAGACACTTTACTGCTCAACAACCATGGAGAGTGCATGAAACTTGATAAAGAAACCCATATTTTGTTGACAGTGGGACATCTAAACCATTTGTCTCTTGTACTTTGTTAGGGAAAGAGAAATCTACCCCCGCAACTGTGCTGTTTCTGGGGAGGGGTTGTGTGACAGTCCATAGAAGCCCTGTTGAGGGTGACAGTGAGAAGTGCACACATCCAGTCTCAAAGCCTGCGGGGTTGCTGCAAAATGATGCTGCAGCTTTGGCAGCAGAGAAACATGAAATTGGGCCCTGAGGACTGGAGAAGCTGTGCTTTATCAATAGGCTACTGAAGCAAGTGCACACAAAGTAGCTTAGGTTTTACCCCTTCTGTTTTAGCACCAATATTTCTCTCTCTTGCCCAGGCTCCTAGTGGTGGTGGTTCAGAGGTTCAGGCCCCAACCTTACACCCAGGGTTCCAGGGTGCTATATAGTCCCTTCTAAGTTGCTCTCCAATCCTTTGCTATTTCCTGCTGGGTTCCCAGGAATTCTGAAGGGTAATGATCACCTAAGGGATTTCTCAATGACTGCAGTCAGGTAGACCCCTTTTCCTTCCTGGGGTGTATTCATGTTCCCTTCTCTCCTGTATTCCAAAAACTCCATTCTCCAATTCTCTGGGGGAATGGTCTTTCATCTAATCCTCATGACACCCCCCCCCCAGGGGGCCTAGGCTCCGAAGTTAAGATTAGGTAGAGATTGAATGGTTAGATGCTTGGGAGGAAGCCATTGGACTATTCTTCCCCAAACTTCAGAGCGCCCCCATCTGTACAGATAATTGCCCTAAAAGATGTGGGAGAGTGGTGTCCAGCTGCGGGTCGGCCTAGGGAAGAACGTGCCACTGGCGCGGTGCACTGGTCTAGCTGCAAGAATTCGAGTTGGGGGCGGGGTGGGGTGGGGAAGGGGGGTGCGCGCCCTTTATGACAGGTGGCCGCGCAGTGCGCGCTCCCGGGCGCCTGAGGGGAGGGAGGGACAGACGGACAGAGTGGGAGGGGGTACATGGGGAAGGGACTGTAGACAAGGTAGAGAGAGCAGGATGGAAAGGGAAGGCTGTGGTGGGGAAGGGAGATAGAGGGTAGTACTCAGCCAGCAAGAACAACCGTGTTGGAGGAAACAATAGCAGGGGCAATAGTGATGGTGGCAGCCGAGGCAGTCCCACTCTGGGCACCTTTCTGAATGGGCAGAGGCATCTCAGGGAGAAAAGGAGACCAGGCAGCGCCCGCCGAGGCTCTGCCGAGGCTCTGAGAAAAGCAGCGAAGGGAGGGGAAGGAGGAGGAGGAGGAGGAGAAAGGTGGGGGAGGAGGGGGGACGAGGCAGAGGGAGAACCCGGGAAGGAAAACCAGTAGCATCAGCATCAGCAGCCGCCACAGCCACACCAGTAGCAGTAGCAGTAGCGGCAGTAGCAGCATTTAGCAATAGCTTTAACGACTACAGCGACAGTAGCAGCCGCCCTCCTTCTCTCTCCCTCCCGTGGACCGCCGCAGCCACCGCACTGAGAGGGCTCCAGCGCCGCGCGCGCAGCCCGCTGCTGAGATAGTCCCGGCCGGAGCGAGCGGTGTTGCACCGAAGCACGGACCCCGGGAGCAGCCCATAGTCCCTGAGGCGCTGAGTTTCAGGGCCAGAGCCCCATAGCTCTGACTCCATCTAGCACAGCGGCGGCGGCGCCGCCTGAGGGACACAGGCGCGTCCACCTGGCGGGCCTGGCGCATGGAGCTGAGGCAGAGGCGGCGGCGGCGGCGGCAGCAGTAGCAGCGGCGGCGGCAGCTACAGCAGCTGCGGCGACGGCGGCAGCCCAGCCTTGACTGCGACCGCGCTAGTTCCAGCGCCCGCTGCCTGAGCCCGCCAGCGACTTGCGCCTCTTGAGTCGCCCTGTGAGGTGAGTATCTGCTTTGCCATCCAGCTTCCTGGCCTTCTCTCCGGCTCCTCGGCTGTCTTGAGGTGGAGGTGGGAAGGGGTGGAACGAACTGGGGGGAGCCAAGCTAAAAGAGGAGGAAGGGAAAACGGAAGGGAGGACCTCTGTGTGAGAATGGCGTATATGTGTGTGTCTGTATTCGAGAGAGCGAGGCAGTAAGGGCGAGAGATCTCGGCCAGCCCTAACAGGCACTGCAATCTAGGAAAGGCCTCTGTGCTCGCGCCGGGAGAGGGGGGAGGGGAAGAGAGCGGCCGGAGCTGTGGCGCTCACACGCACGCAGCCAGGCATCGAAGACTGCAGTGTGCAGTCTTCTTTCAGGCTGGTGCCAGGGAGATTCTGGCCAGGGAACTGGCACCAAGACCGCACGCTTCCGTGCGAGCGGGAAAACCCACGCGGCGGCCGCGACTGGGAGCTAGGGCCAAAGCGGCAGAAGTGCGAAGTACGGTCGCCAGCGCCCCCTACGCTCTTGGGGCTGCGCTGCCATCCACAGAGCGCTCCATGGCACACACAGCCCGATCAAGGGCCGCGGGAAGGTTTATGTTGGGGGTCCTAAAGAGCCTCGCCCAGCTTGTCACCTTCGCGGAAATTGGCCCTCGGCCCCTTCCCGCTTTCGCTGGCAATCGAATTGACACTTTCCTGCGCGGCTGCTGGTGCTTCGCTCTGCCGCGCCCCGCTGCATACGTCTGCCAGGGTCTCTCACACTGGTGGGGCGGGAGGCCGCGAGCCGGCATGGGGAACCGGGCCCACTCCGAGAAAGTATGGAAAACGCGCCGCTGAGTTGGTGGCGTTCTGCTGAGGAATCCAGTGGTTTCAGCATGACTGCTTCTCTGTCTGATTCGTGAGGGACCGAATCACCCGCGCAAGGTTTCCTATCTTTTTCGAAGTTAAAAAAAATTTGGCCTCTCCATCTCAACATCGACATTCTTGATTTTTTTTTATTGATTTTTTTTTTTTTTGGTCGAGCTTCTGGTTACATTTTGGAATCAGTAGGTTTCATATTTTCCTTTTGGGTTTTGGTTCCCAGCATATTGTTGAATTCTGTGCACAGCAGTGTACTTAGCTATGTGGCCTTTTCCTAACGTTCCATTTTCTAGACTCTTATCTGAAGAGACATGAATTGTGTGTAGGACTGCTAAGGCTGTTTTTTGAAGCATCGAAAGCCTGTCAACCAGTCATTTGAATATCTCCACGGTTGTTTTTGGTGGAGGAGCAGAGTGTGCTGACAGTTCCTGAAATATTTTGGTTGGTGAGAAAAGGTGTTCCCATAGTCTTCCCTGAACTATAGAGACCATTTAGGGTTCAGGGGACGAATATGCCTTACATCTTTTACACATAGGGTGCCATAACCAAACATTTTATTTACAGCAGTGACACTCTCGTGGCTGAAGAGAATTTACACTTATTTAAAATATATTTTTAGAAGGGAACAGAAAAGCCCTAAGTAACTGTCATTTTACATATTAACAGGGAAACTGGCTAATCAAATAAAACTGGCTGAGTGTCTGAAACTATCCCAGTGAAATATGTGGCTGTGAATATAATTAACCATCTGTCTAGTGAGCAATTTAAATTTCGGCTGGTACATTTTTATTACAGTGTCTAATTTCTGGAAGACTTGTACATTTTACGGAGCAGTAACAACAAAAACGTATTTGCTTACTAGGTCAAAGATTTACTTGTGTGGTGGTAGGATTTCCCTTAATCCCCACCTCCCCTCATCTTTCCTAAAACCCTCACACTCCTTGACCTGGGAGGTCAAAAAGCCTTTTGCTTTTTCAAATGGCATATTTCAATAGAAGAACTCGAGCTGGTAACTAGTGATTAGACATGTTTGTTTCTCAGAAACACCTTCCAATATTTTACCTTCCACAGAATCTAGATAGATGGCATGCATTTGAGTTGAACAAAATGTAATTTTTATGTACATGTGTTCAGATGGAGTAGGGTGATTCAACAAATTTAAGACTTGAAATTTGACTGCATTTACTTTCTTTTATTCTAATTGTACACTTGCTGTCACCTAGGTGTCCCAGCCACCTTCCACACTCCACAAATGCACACACACACACACACAATCATGTCCTTTTGTAGCCAGTTTCTTAGGTTAACAATATTCAGATCTGTGATTTTAACAATATGTTGAGAAACTGGTTTTTGTTTTTTAAATCAAGAGTGTAAAATAGGATAACATGAAAGGACATTGTACCTATTTAAAAATTTTTCCCTATGATGTGATTTTAACCAGAAATTTGTTATTAGGAAAAAAAGGAATAGATTTTGGGTGGAGATGAAATGGCCCTAGGAAGATTAAATTTAAAATAGCTGTTGTTAACATAACAGAACAGAACAGAATAAAAATTAACCACTGATTGATTGTGCAGTGGACTAGAGAAAGCCATTTAAAGGAAAATACTTCTAAAACAAATATTTGGCTAAATAATAGCTTTGATTAATGGGTAACAATTATGTAAGCACATGGTAGAATTTGACATCTGTCAAGTCTGTTAAATAAATCAACCTGTTCAGTGAATAAATCTTTGATGCATCAATGCTTTTTAAAACACCAGGCGCACATGCACACACGCACACGCACAGGCACACGCACATCACACGCAAAACTGTAACATCCTGTTGTCAAAGTCAAACAAGAGCAGAACACTGTCACTTTCTTTCTGTTTCACTGCCTCTTTTCTCGCTTTTTTTTTTTCACAATCCCCTGATTATCTGTAAACTACCCACTGAGCAGAGAACTAAAGATATAGTGGTGTTGCCTGTGTTAAGGTATTCGAGAAAAGAGATGAGGAAAGTGATAGTGCTGGATTTTAAACACTCAGACAAGCTCGTGAATTTCTGATGCAATCACCATGGAAGTCTCGGTTTCACCAAAGTATATACTTGACCAAGAGGGACTAGCCTAACCAAAAAGCATTCACTAATTGCAGTTTCTCTGCTCTTAAATCCAGTTCTAGTGAACACTTTCTTTCTTTCTTTCTTTCTTTCTTTCTTTCTTTCTTTCTTTCTTTCTTTCTTTCTTTCTTCTTTCTTTCTTTCTTTCTTTCTTTCTTTCTTTCTTTCTTTCTTTCTTTCTTTCTTTCTTTCATTCTAAATCCCTTTGTGAGGGGAGAGAAGGAGATTCTAACTGGCCTTGTTTGTTACCTTATCTTTAAACTTATTTATCTGGTGACACATATGTGGTTAAGTGTTCCTGCTTATAGTCAGCGAAAGGAAAGAAGAACCAAAGTGGGTGATAGGGAAGAAAAATGATAAAAATAAGGAGTAGGTCATCTGGTTTCCCTGCTTTTCTCATCTTAAAGCTTTCAGTGACAATAGCCAGACTTCCAGGATTGTGTTAAGTCTTCTTTAACATATGAAAATCGCTTTAGAAACTTCTTTATCTCTACCCCCCAACTTAAAAGTATATAACCAATCACTTCTCACAATCACAGTGCAGCTGTTTCTGCCCACGGGCCCTGTCCCTTTGCTTTAATAAAAACACGTTCTTGCATGAGAAAAGAAAGATTTCAAGTTTGGACATTTTAATTTTTTTCTGTATTTTTCCCTTTTACCTTCTATGAAAAGACTAGCTCCCCCACTAACAGTTTCTCCACCAGAAAGTATCCTTTCAGACCAGGGCTATAGGGGTTGGACATAAAGGACTTGTCCTGCCCTTAATGCCACTTCTCCAGGACTGCTTGAAAACAAAACAAAGGGCACTGGATGAGGCTGCGTCACTTGGGCCTACCTTTACCTTCAGACCTTTTCTCTCACAAAGAAAATTTGGTTTTAGGAAGAGGGCTACATCCCTTTCTTCTCAAGCAACACCGGCCTTGTGCATCAGTAAACGTATCACAACCTTGGAGAAATCTGGTCTGTGATGGGGTCAGCCTGGAGAATGGAGGGTAGGGGAAAGAAGCTGCCTTGTACTGATAGTAGCGCATTTCTCAGGCAAGCTGCAGGTAAGGGGTGAGGGTGCTCTTTGTCTCTCTTCCCTCCAGTCCTTCATTTCCCACAGGTGATTCACAGGCCTCTAGCAGAGGGAGTGTGCTCTTTTTGGCCTCTTTTTCTGTAGATAAACACTATGACCTGATGTCTTTCCCTCCCTTGTTCTTTGGTTGTAAAAGGACTGAAGTCTTCAAGACTAACTACTATGCACAATTTTTAGTTTTCTAAGAGGGGCTTCAATGGGTTATCTTACCCAGTAAGATTAGTTTGATGTAAACAATTATCTACTATTTTGTCAAACACCCCCAAACCTCATTTAAAAAGTTACATCTTTCTCCTTTAGTAGCCCATTTCAAGTATTACACAACTAGCCTAAGCAAGGAGCTACTCCTAATATTTAACCTCAGAGGGTCTAGAGGTTAGAGACCAAGATGGGCCTGACTGCTAGAGTAATGAGAAGCCATCCTCCATTGAGAAAAGGCACAAAGATTCATTTTCTTTGGGGCAAGTTAAACCATTTCCTTAAACCATGGCCATATGTTGTAGTTTATACCTCTTGTTCCAGCATACTTATTTTACCTGCAAAAGCATCCCAGTTTGGACATAAAATTCTGTGGTCATCCTAACTATAAGCCACCTTTAAATAAAACATACTCACAAAGAGGTGCTATCTGCATGATGGAGCATGGCTATTCTTACTTTAATGAAAGACTGGTGATAGGTAATAAGCTTAAAGCATATCAGGAGACATTTGGGTTTAGAAAGATCATCCTTACCAGGGCTGTTGTAAGACAAAAGAGGGTGGTACCAATGGAAGTGTGAATTCATCTTTTTCAAATACGTTTTGAGAAGTGCACACGTAGCTATCTCTCTGTCCCAAATAGTTTGCACGTGGTCTTGCCATATATAAATCTATCTATCTATCTATCTATCTATCTATCTATCTATCTATCTATCTATGTCATATATAGTTATTACATATATTTCCATTGTTTTTCTGTAATGGACAAGATGGCCTTTTATTTATTTATTTATTTTTGTCTCTGTATATACTTTCTTTTTTTTACAAATAGTTTATTGTCAAATTAGTTTCCACAAGATGGCCTTTTAAACTACTTTCCAGTTCTAAGCATCTGTGATTGGCTTTCATTGATCTATGGCAGGGGCAAAAGAAACTATGGTCTATAGACCAAATCTGGCCTGCTATTGAAAAAGAAATAATGCAAACAAGAAGAAGATGTGGAGCTATTCAGGGTTGCTTTTGCAAATGTTTTCAAACTTCCCTTTAGTAACTGAGCTTTACCTGGGTCCACATTTCCTAAACATGTACCTATCAGCTGATATTTAGGGTTTGGGAGATTGTCCAGAACCTGGTAGAGTGTGTGAGTGGTTTTACTTTACCCCAAAAGTAAAGTCCACATGTGAATTTGTTTGTTTGAGTCAAAATGTTAATAGTATCTTTTATTTCCTGTCTATTTGAGTAACCTGAATTTTGTGGTGCTACTAAATTCTTTCTGGCCTCCTTTCCAATATTTGCCATGTTATTCCAAACATGCATGTGATTTATTAACCCAGAGATCAAGTCTGAGTAACCTGCTTGAACGGAGACCTTCTATCTCTTTAGTTACTAAGTAACTGAAACACACTCTAAAGACATGCCTTACTGAGTAAGGGAGCAGAAAAAGTGGGCCATCACCACCTAGTTTAGTGGTTCCTGACCCTTATTTTTGGCATGAATCCTTGTGAAAACTCAATGAATGTCAAGGAAACTGTCTTCAGAAAAGTGCACATATATGATATTTGCATACATTTTTAGGAAGTCCAACCATACATTCTGAGTTAAAAACCTCTACACTAGCCTTTTGTTTGTTGTTACAAGAATTCCTCAAGAATTCCTGTTGCATGGCTGTCATGGTCATGGTAGCTTGAAATGGAAGGTATGAAAATGATTATTTCAAAAATATTATTAATATACTTATGGTCCACGGTTCTCAGCTACTGTTATAAGCATTTTTTCTGATTAGTCTTCATAGGTATTTTTATTATGAAAAAGAATTACTCAGCACTCACTTTGACTTACTATTCTAACCAAAAACAAGTCAAGGATAGTGTCTCCAAATCCTTGATTTGTCAACTTTCAGAATCTTAGGAATGTCTGTTCAACACTTTCCGCAAATTCTTTGTTAATATATAAAATATATTCCGTAAAAGCTCATACATATTTTCCTGCCCCCATCTCTCTTTCATCTGTCTCCCTTTCTATATTTATCTTAGCCAATAGCTTTGAGAACAATAGGAAACTCTTGCTAGCCTAGATTGTTAGGTGGAATCAGAGAGGAAGGTGGTATCCAGATATCCTCCAGAGGAGCCCTGGTACTTATGGGTCTTTTGGATTATTAATCCTACTGGAGATCTAACATATATTAAAGTCAAAGCTCCTTAAGCTCTCCAAGCAAGAATATATGCCACATCTGTGTCTTGCACTTGGGGTGGTAGTAATAGGTGGTATTCCTATCCAGAAATGAATGTTTATTGCTGGTCTCTCCTTCTTATCTTAGCAGTTTGGAGTATGACAGAGTATGAGGGCTAACAGAATACTAAGTCTGGGTAATTAATCTTCATATTTATTTCAATTCAGCAAATATTTATTGAGCACCTACTATGTGCTATGCACTGGGGTACTGGGGACAGAGAAAATAATAAAACAGATTCTCCTGTCTTATAGGAGATTAGTTTTGTTCCTAGCTGAGTCTGTCACCTGTATTAATTTATCCCATCCTTTTTCTTATTTGGTGCATTTTTCTATTGTTTCTATGTTCTTTCTATTAGAAAATAAGTGTAGATGCTGTGTTTTAACACAGTCAAAAAAACTCATTGCAAACAGATATTATCTGTAGCTAAGCTGAGGCAAGATTTCCAGTCTTCATGGCACAAATGCTTCTATTCTTATTTCCTCATTGATTTAGCAGGCCCTATTTAATATGGAGTAACATGCCTCTTTTCCCTGCAATTGTGAGGCAAGATTTCTATCATTGCTATCATCAATGATGTAGAATTGCAAATAACATTCGCCATGATGTATAAACTATTGAGTTAGAGTTATAGTACAAGTTATTGACTTTTGAATCATGAATTGAGTGTACTCTGCAAAAAGCCCATTGTCCATCTTTGAGTGAATGAGTTTTTAACCACTAGTTGGTGGTTGTATTAGTTTGCTATGGCTGCTGTAACAAATTACCAAAAACTTAGTAGTTTATAAACAACATCAATTTATTTTCCCATAGTTACAGAGGTCAGGAATCTGTGAAAAAGGTCTCACTGGGGTAACATCAAGGTGTGGGCAGGGCTGCATTTTTTCCTGGAAGCTCTAGGAGAGACTTTTTCCCTTGATTTTTTCCAGCTTCTAGAGTGTGCCCACATTTCTTGGTTCATGGGGCCCCTCCATCCTCAAAATCAACAATGGTAGATTGACTCCTTACATTGGATTACTTCAATCTTGCTTTCATTGTCACATGTCTCTCTCTGACTGTCACGCTTCTGTCTCCCTCTTCCACTTTTAGAGACCTCTGTAATTACATTAGGGCTACCTGGATGGTAGAATGATTTCCTCATCCCAGGGTTGGTTGATATGCAAACTTAATTCCATCTGCAACCTTAATTCCCGTTGTGACATATAACTTAACATATTTACAGGTTCTAGAAGTAAGATATGGACTAGTTTGGAAGGTCATTACTCTGTTTACCACAGTGACTTGATTTTCTTTTCCTTTTGAAATGTAGATTCACAGGATGTCATAAGGACAGAGAAGTCTTATATACCTTTCACCCTGTTCCCCCAGTGGTTACAACTTACATATACATATATAGTAAAAGATCAAAATCATGAACTTGACACTGAAATAATGGGTGTGTTGAGTTCTATGTCATTTTATCACATGTGAAGATTTGTGTAACCACTACTACAATCAAAATATTGTTCCATCACCATAAAAGATCTTTCTTGTGCTGTCCCTTTATTTACTTTATAGTCACACTCACATCACTCACCCCCACTACCCCTAACCGCTGTCAATCATCAATCTTTTTTCTATATCTATAATTCTTTCATTTCAAAAATATTATATAAGGGGCGCCTGGGTGGCTTAGTCAGTTAAGCTTCCGACTTTCGCTTAGGTCATGATCTCGCGGTTCGTGGGTTTGAGCCCCGCGTCGGGCTCTGTGCTGACTGCCAGCTCAGAGCCTGGAGCCTGTTTCGGAGTCTGTGACTCCTTCTCTCTCTGACCCTCTCCTGCTCACGCTGTCTCTCTCTCTCTCTCTCCTAGAAATAAATAAAAAACATTAAAAATTTAAAAAAAATTATATAAATGGAGTCATAGAATATGTTACCTTTTCAGGTTGGCGTTTTTACCCAACAACTTGAGAAAAACAACTTGAGATCTATCCAAGTTGTTTTATGTATAAACAGTACATTCCTTTTTACCATTGAACAGTATTCCGTGGTCTGAATGCATCACAGTTTGTTTAACACTTACCTGTTGAGGAACATTTTGATTGTCTTCAGTTTCGGGGTCTTACAAATAAAGCTGTACAGGTTAATGTATGGGTTTTCATGTAAATATAAGTTTTTGTTTCCCAGGAGAAAATGTCTACAGTGTGTTTGCTGGATCATATGGTAAGTGTGTGTTTAGATTTTTAAGAAACTGCAAACCTATCTTCCAAAGTGCCTGTACACGACTTATCACAATCTACTAGTATCAACATTTTATCTGTTTGACTAAACTTTACCTTTTATCCTCCCTTACTTACAATATTGTTGAATTAAGTATTTCCCCTCCATATATTAGGAACTACATCAGTGTTATAGTTTATGTTTCAACTGTCAAACATAATTGAGAAAACTCAACAGGAGAGGCAAAGCTAATTGTATATACTCTTACTTTTGCTTTTTCTCCTGTTCTTCCTTCCTTCCTGAGGTTCCATGATTCCTTCTTTTATATTTTCTTTCCATTTAGAGAATTTTCCTTAGCTATTCTTTTAGTGCAGGTTTCTTGGCAACAAATTCTCTTAGTTTTTCTTCATCTGAAAATCTCTTAATTTCTCCTTTATTCCTAAAGGATATTTTCACAGGATGCGGAATTCTGAGTTGACAGTTCTTTTTATTTCATCACTTGAAAAAGGTTGTGCCACTGCCTTCTGGCCTCCATGGGTTCTGATGAGAAATCATTCAAATTGTTTTTTCCCTTGGAGGTAAGGTATCATTTCTTTCTCACTGCTTTCAAGATCTTTTTTCCCCCTCATGTCTTTAGAGTTTTCAGGAGTTTGACTATGCTATGTTGTGATATGGGTTTCTTTGGGTTCATCCAGTTCATTACTCACAGCTTCTTGAATCATAGGTATATGTCTTATGCCAGATTTGGGAAGCTTTTCAGCCATTATTCTTTTCAATACCTTTTTCTGTCCTGCCTTCTTATGTTTTATTGTTCCAGACCCCCTCTGATGATAGGAAAGTTCTTTTTTATATTCTCACAGGTCCCTGAGGCCCTGTTCATTCTTTTTCAGACTTCTCTTTCTCTATCGTTCAGATGAATAATTTCTATTATTCTATCTTCAAGTTGGCTGATTTTTTCCACAGTCCTCTCCATTGTTATAGAGCCATCTGTTGAGAATTTTTTTTACATCAGTTATTGTATTTTTCATTTTTGAAATTTCTACTTGGTTCTTCCATATATCTTCTGTTTCTTTGCTGAGACTTCTTTTTTAATTATCAAGTTAGTTAACATACAGTGTAGAGCCTTGAAGTGATTCATCACTTCATATGACACCCAGTGCTCATCCCAACAAGTGCCCTCCTTAAAGCCCATCACCCATTTAAACCACTCCCCACCCCTATGAACTCTCAGTTTGTTTTCTGTATTTAAGAGTCTCTTAAGAATTGCCTCCCTCTCTGTTTTTATCTTATTTTTCCTACCCTTCCCCTATGTTCATCTGTTAAGTTTCTCAAATTCTAAGTATGATTGAAATTGTATGATATCTGTCTTTCTCTAATTGACTTATTTCGCTTAGCATAATACACTCTAGTTCTGTCCACGTTGTTGCAAATGACAATATTTCATTCTTTTTCATTGCTGAGTAGTATTGCATTGTATATATATATACATATACCACATCTTCTAAATCCATTCATCAGTTGATGAACATTTTGGCTCTTTCCATAATTTGGCTATTGTTGATGCTGCTGCTATAAAATTGGGGTATATGTGCCCCTTTGAATCAGCATTTTTGTATCCTTTGGATAAACACCTAGTGATGCAACTGCTGAGCAATAGGGTAGTTCTATTTTTAATTTTTTGAGGAAACTCCACATTGTTTTCCAGAGTGGCTGCACCAATTTGCATTTCCACCAATTATGCAATAGGATTCCCCTTTCTCCACATCCTCTTCAACATCTGTTGTTTCCTGAGTTGTTACTTTTAGTCATTTTGACCGGTGTGAGGTGGTGTCTCATTGTGGTTTTGATTTATATTTCTTTGATGATGAGCAATGTTGAGCATCTTTTCATGTGTCTGTTAGCTATCTATATGTCTTCTTTGGAAAAATGTCTATTCATGTCTTCTGCCCATTTCTTCACTGGATTATTTGTTTTTTGGGTGTTGAGTTTGGTAAGTTCTTTATATATTTTGGCTACTAACCCTTTATCTGATATACCATTTGCAAATATCTTCTCCCATTCCGTTGGTTGCCTTTAGTTTTGTTGATTGTTTCTTTTGCTGTATCTTTGCTGAGACTTTATTTTTTTTTATTTCAAGAGATTAATTTATCATTGAAGTATTTTTATTGTGGCTACTTTAAAAAAATAGTTTATTGTCAAGTTGAAAAACAAACAATCCAGTGAATATTGTGGCTACTTTAAAATGTTTCTGAGATAATTCTAACATCTCTGTCGTCTTGGCAGAGATGAGTACTAGGGAGATATGGGCTACAGGGAACTCACCTGGACAGTATGACCCCAGCAGAGTTGATAGAAACTGTATCATAGTTTTAACCAAGTTTTTTCCTCTTGACTCTCGTAAGAGAGATGGAATGATATGCTGCAGATTCCTGTACCACTCCATTTGGTTAAAGCGACAGTCTCCCCTACTGGGGAAAAGTTAGTTAATTCATAGCAACAAAATCGCTCCATCTCCATGACTGAAATTACCATTGACTGAGGAAATATTAACAGAAACAATCAGGTTATGAAAACGGTATTCATTTTTTTTAAGAATCTAGGGGTTATCTGGCATCTTTGTGGCTGCAGTGCTCTGATCCTTGAGGCTTCCGGCATGGTCAGCCAAATGGGAGGCATTTGTGAAAAAGCTCTGTCCTTCACAGAGCTCCATGTTAACTCCTTGGTACTTTTTGTTCAAGGCTCAGAAAATCAGTAGACCTTGTTACACAGCTTCTTTGTGCACTGGCATAACAGTTGCTTTCTCAAAGCTCTCTTTCCTTACACTTGTAAGGGTGTCCTCAATGTAGATTCAGTGTTTTTGATCTCCCCTTGGGGCAGTTCAGTAACATTTTCTTTACTGGCTCTCTGTATTTGTGTGTACATCTCTGTGTGCTTGTTTTTATGGGATGCCTATCTACTGTACCTCTTGGCAAGGAAAGAGCTATACTCACTATTTATTGGATGTGTGTTGTATGTATGGTACAAAAGTCACACTGCCTTTTCTTATAACAAATCCTAAATGTGCAAAGCTGTATCCTTGTTGTGTTAAGATGTTTCATAAATGACCTAATCAAATCCATTTGGCTAAATAGGTGAAAGGAAGGGGAGTTGTGCCAGTGCTACAGTAAGTTTTTCATATTTTTGTGGTTTTACTTAAAAGCTAAACAACAACACATATACATCTGAAAAGGAAGCAATTTGAAAGTCGTGTGGTAAAGAGAAAGAAAGACATGCTTTATAACCCAAAGCCAATGTGTTGAACCCTAGGCTATGGCTCACCTAGATCCTTTCATATGTGTGTTTGTGGGGAAGAGGTTAGTGTGCCTGGTGTCTTACTGAAAGATATGGAGATGGAAACTAATTTGACAATAAACTATTTGTAAAAAGAAAAAATATGGAGATGATATCCCTGTAGCTTCCGCAACTAAAATCTCAATTTGTCACTTTTTCTCTCAAGAAGGCTCCAAATATGCTATTTAATTTTGAAGACAATGGTCACCAGTTAAACAGAAAGGCCAAGGGATCAGGATACTGCTAATATAGATCTGGGAAGAGTCTTCCTTGCCACTGACCTCACCCTTTCCTGTAAGCCACTGTGTTTTGTGTCCTATTTCAAAAATCCTTTGGGTGCTACAGATATCTGTATATTTAGAACCTGAACAAATGTAAAGACCCATTTGCTTATTGTTCAGATAAGGCGGTGATGTCATGCTATTGCTAACCCCAATGATTCATGATTCATCAAGGCCAAGTTCCTTCTAACCAGCCAATGAAAGATACTAAAGAACAGATAGGTAGAGTAACCTCTGTCTTTTGATTTTCACCTCTACATTCTATTGTTAGGTATGACTTTGATATCTTACAGCATGGAGTCCCATTGGCTAATGGAAGCCCAAAGTGGATGCAGCTAATGCCAGGAATGAGGGTCCTTCATTTTCTGAAAATTCAGTTTATTAGACTGAAAAATCCAGAAGATTGCCACAGGCATCCAGGCCATATACTAGACAAGACCATTCCCAAATTACTCTTTTAAATGAAAAGTCATTTGGCATAATGTGTACTCAAAGGAAAAGTGTGATTCCAGCTATTTATTTTGCCTTTTGTTCTTTTGGACTTCCTCAGCCTTTTTCTGATCTGTGTAGCTCTGACCTCACTCCCAATAACCCTCTAAAATGCCCTTTGTAATGAGTTTATCCCTGCTCCATGTCATTTACTTATGGTACTGAAATGCTGGGTGTCACAGGGTATAAGGTATCATTGGTCACATGGGTCCAGAGGAAGGTACAAGGGATCCAGATATTTTCAAACCCTCAGGTAGAAGGGGTGGTCAAGCAGTTGGGACAGTCTGAGGTGGAAGAGGCTGCAGTGAACAATAGGGCAGTGAGCTGCTGTCTGGGCTTGTTGGTGAGATGGCCAGCTGAAGAAGACTAAAATTGTGTGTTTAGTAGTCCTGTGGAAGTGAAAACTCAGACTCAGTGTGTCTTCTTTCAAGAGACTAAATTACATTAGAGAACTATAGGCACAAATACTGCCAATAATAACACCTTATAATTCCGTAGCCCCTCTCTTCTAAAGAATTTAAAGGGCTCCAATGTTGATTTTCATTTGGCCTCACAAATAACCTCATGGACTTAGGAAAGGTAAATATTGAAGACAGTGTATGACAAGTTGCTTCCCCTCCCTGGGCCTCAGAGTTTTTCAACTGCAAACTGATGGCTTTGTTGAGAGTTGATCTCTAAGGTCTTTTCCCACAGTAACATTTTCTATGATGGTAATGTTTCCAGGTGGAGGAATTGAGTCTCAGGTACTTTACATCAAGTTGCTCAAAGTCACACTGTAAATCAGGGACAGAGTGATCATTACAGGCCAGGCCCTGATCCCTTCCCTCAGATTGCTCTATCAGTGGTCTTTTTGAAAAGTGAGGTAAGGCTTCTGAACACGTGAAGCCTGTGCTTACCCAGTCCATTTAAATCTCTCTCCTACATGACCACCTTCCCAACCTAACCCACCGCCCCCCTCACTTATCAGCAGGGTCTTTAACCTTCCCCTTGATGTTGCCTGGGATCCATAACTTGTTTGACTGTAAGCTGCTTTCTCGGCATATTGTATGGCTTGATGCAAGGTCATTGCTACCCTTAGAGAGCAAAGTCTGGAGCTGACATTTCAGTTACATCAGCTGAAAGAAGTTAGGGCTCCTGGGTGTGGCAGACGGTCAGGGTGAATTGTGAAGTGCCCACAAAAAGCAAGGAGGGTTTGGGGAAAAGGACTGACAAAAGGGGCCATGGGGAAAATCAAGAGATAGTGAATTGGTAAAAGCAAATGGATTCAATCGTCAATCAGTATGAAGCAAAGAGTCAAGATGACTGAGATTTCTTCAGAGTTGGGGGATAAAATAGCGTTTCTGACTGTGACAGGGATTTAGCGTGGAGGAGGCCAGTAGGGGGGAAAAATAAAGCTTTATCTTCAGCATGTTTAGCTTTTTTAGTAAGACATTTAGTTTAAGAAATGTTGTGAACTGAGTACTATGAGGCAATAAATTCAAAGAGCCACATTCCCCATATGATTCCTGGAAACCAGTAGGAATTTGGCTCAAGAAGGGATGGCAGAAGGTGATTTGTGATGTTGTAACAGTTGCCTTGGAAGCTGAGATGGAAAATTTGTCCCTGAAAGGCTAAGCTATTGGAGGAGACTCACTGGAAGTTCTGTCCAGGGAAAATCACTGAAATACAGTGGGGTTTTAAATATATGGTGGAGGATGGAGGCTGGAACACTCAGGAGTTCCTATCTTGTAATAGGTCCATTCGTTAAGCCTTTGGCTTATGATCTAGAATAAGAATTTGTTAGTTACTTTTGGGCAAAAATCTAATCCTAGTGACAACCTTCTTTCATTTTTCTTTGTCCTGTTACTTTTTTCTCTTTGCCATTTTCCAAGTTTTGAGATTAAATTCACTTGTCATTTATCAAAAGAATCCCTGAACATTTCACAGATTTTGAAAAATATAATTATCATCTTTTATCTTTAATGATGATATGTTTTTATTTTGAGTAATTAGGAAAATACTGAAAAACACTAAGAATCAATAAAATAAAAAACACACTTAGATTTCTTCTCATAATTGACAAACCTAACTTTTTTTATTGTGGTAAGAGCAGTTAGCTTATCTACCCACTTAACAGTTTTTTAATGTACAATACAGTATTTAGCTATAGGCACAATGTTATACAGTGGATCTCTAGAACTTATTCATGTTGAATAATAACTATTACCATTTTTAAAGTTTCTTTTATTTGTTCACCTTTATTGAAATATAATTGACAAATAAAATTGTAAGATTTTTGTTAAGTATACTTAACATACAATATTATATTAATTTGAGGTATACAACATAGTGATATAACATTTATATACAGTATAAGGTGGTCGTCACAATAAATCTAGCTACCATCTGTTACCATACAAAGTCATTACATATTATTAACTATACCCTCTGTACTATACATTGTATCCCCATGTCCTACTTATTTTATAACTGGAATTTTATACCTCTTTTTAAAATTTTTTTTTAATTTCTGAGAGAGAGAGAGCAAGGGAGAGAGAGAGAATGAGCGGGGTAGGGTCAGAGAGAGGGAGACACGGAATCTGAAACAGGCTCCAGGCTCTGAGCTACCTGTCAGCACAGAGCCCAACGCGGGGCTCGAACCCATAACCGCTAGATCATGACCTGAGCCAAAGTCAGATGCTCAACCGACTGAGCCACCCAGGCGCCCCATATACCTCTTAAACCCCTTCACTATTTTGCCCATCCCTACACTCTCCCCTCAGGCAACTACCAAATTGTTTTCTGTTACCATTTTTAACACCAAGTTTGCTTTTTTTTTTTTTCTAGTGGGAAAACAAAACGTTACAGATAAGTCAAATTTTGCCCCTATTTCCCGCCCCATTCCTCTCTATCCATTGCCAGAGGCAAAGATGAATTTGGTATATATTCCTCCATTTCATTCATATGTGTGTGTGTGTTTAATATATTATATAGACTATTTATATGAATATGGTCCATATAGTCTATATATATATATATATTTGATTGTTCTGTGTGTTTTTCTTAATTTACATAAGTAATATCCTAATGTATCTGTCATTCGGCAATGTGTCTCTTTTTTTCATTCAACATCTTATTTGGGGTTGCATTTCATTATCCATTTTATATTTCCTTTTCCACTCTAAACATGCTCTAGAGCCAATGACATGTACATTACTTTTTCATGATAAAATAGTATATAATCACATTATAGGAAAATTGGAAAATTCTACCAACTGATAGCTCTTAGGACCAGAGAGCCCTGAGTCCTACTGTAGACTTTAATTTGTAAAGACCTCAGCCAGCCCAGTGATTTTGGCCATAAAATATTAAAGAGCAAAATTGGAGGGGTGTCTAGGGATACATTATTTTCAGTCTCTTGCTCCATTTTATGAGAGTAACAGAGGCCCAGAGAAGGTAAATGACTTAGCAAGGGCACACTTCCATTTAATATTGTACTTGAGACTCTTGGCTCCCTCTCCTGTATGTGAAACCTTTCCGTGTTCAAAAAAGGAAAAGAGAGAAAAAAGAAACCTAAAGCTGTATTTTTTTCATTATGAAAAGAATTCATTTTAATAAAGTGTGGAAAAAACAGAAGAGTAGAAGAACGAAGAAATCAAGGACTGCCCATTTTAATATTTTGATCTAATCTTTTTCCTGTATATTTTTATGTGGTTGTACTTATCTTGGTTTTCTTCCACTTAACATTATAATGTCATAATGCAGTTTTCAAAAGGCAGATTTCTACACTGAAATCTTAAAAGTGAATAATTTTTAAGGCACAGTTTTGCTATTTAGTCATTAAAATAGCACAGGCAGGGATTTGTGTAGAGAAGGAAATGAGGACTATGGTATATCCCCAGCAAGTTTGTTCTTGTCCTTTGACCCGATCTTGTTCTAAAAGACAAAACAACAACAAATATCTGGATTGACATTTCCACAATTCCTGCTCCTGAGGTATTCATTCAGAACAGTTAGATTATGCTCTGAAATGGCTTGGGGTGTGACCAGGGGATGCCCTAATAGACTCCTCCACCTCCAAACCGAGGTTAATAGGTGCCATTGAGGCCCACGGGGAGCCAATTCTGGACCTGCTTAGCTCAAAGAAACCAACTCTGAGGAAAAGACAGTGGTTGTTTCCCTGGTCATTGGGGTGGGATGGGGTGTGCAATTTTTCTGGAGCAGGAGAGGATGACAGTCTTTAAAACTTCAGCATTTACTATGTGAGAGAGAGTCATTCATCCCTCAATAAACCACACAATTTGTATACACACACATACACATTTATCATTTGTTGAGCACAATTTTGGTTGCATTTATTGTAATACACACAAAACTGCATTTAGCTATCAAGACCTGCTGGGACAGAGGTGATGGTTTTTCATTCTAGACAGTTGAATGTGTTTGAAATAACGAAGCACTGAGAGATTAAGCCAGTCACTCAAGGTCATAGCAAAAAAATACCACACTGAAATTAAAAATAAATAAATTAAAAATAGTGAAGGCACTGTTATTCTTGGTCTTGGGTCTTGAAATACAGATCTTAGCCCACTGAAGCTCACTGTGCTTCTGCTTCAATAAGTTTAATTCTTTCCTAGCTGGCCCTTGCTGCTTTTGATTCTCTTTGCATTGGCCAAATATCTATTTGCAGTTGTTCAGAAGTGATTGATAGTTTCAATTTTTCAGTTCTGGGCTTTACTCTTTTGCACAAGACTGGAAAGCTAGGGGTCATGCCAGTGGTTAGCTGTATCTCTGCTCTAAACTTACTGGGAGCTGTGTGTGTGTGTGTGTGTGTGTGTGTGTGTGTGTGTGTGTGTTCATTTGCATGTGTGTGTGTGCCTATGAATTAGTGAGGACTGTGGAATTGGGAAAATTTAAGATTTTAAATTGAAATAAATTTTAAAATCCCTGTAAAAAGAACTCTCTCCTTTGCCAAAATATTTTATTTTTAAGGATAATTATTTCTGCAGTTGATTAAGGTTTAGAAATAGGCAGGATGAGGCTCAGTAAACATGCATTTCTCTTGGACATAGGGTGCTCTTGTTTCTAGGTCATAGAAGCCAATGTTGGAACAAGTCCCAGCTGTGTTTACCCCTGGATTCAAGTTTCAATTCAAGGGAGCTTCTTTCCACACCTTTTTCCCCTCCCCCCAGCAAAAACTGCTGAGCCAAAGCTGCCTTTAACAAGGAGTGGCTTTAGGCACATAGTACCATTTCCCCTTCAAAGTGGGCAGACAGCTTCTCTGTGGTAGTCTTAAACTGCCACACCTATCAAAGGCTTTGGGAAATGTGAAGTGGCACTTACTGCATCTAGACTCCAAAGAACTTGCCTGAATGCTGACCAGCTTGGCCATAGGAAACCTTGCCTTTTTTTTTTTTTTTTTTTTTGCCTATCTAAAGGCCCCCACTTAACTGATCAGGTCTGAATGTGTGGGTGGAGGGGACATAAGGAGACTGCAAAAAATGTATAGCTGTCTTCAGACTCAAGGAGGATGGCAGACCAAGAAGTCCATTTTTCATCTGTTGCCAGTGTCTCAGGTAAGTGAACATTGCAGACCTTGGAGGAAAAGACAAGAGAGGCAAATAGATGAGGAAGCTCAGAAGAGTTGCAAGGGAACTCAGCCACAGATATCTAGATCAGTGCTTTCCAATCTTTTCATACCTTTCCAAACCCTTCTGGACCATTTTAGGGTTCCTGTGAGTTTTTCTTCTTCTGAAAAAAACTGCATTTATTATATAATAGCTTCTCCATGTTCATGCATGCGCACACACGTGAGCATCAGACCTTCTGATCAGCATAGATAACCAATGATATTGTGCTTGGTTGCTGTAACTCAGGGAAAAACAAAGAAACTTGACATTTAGATAACTAGGGCAGCCATATGATAGTTAAGTGCTCTATTTTCCTTAAAGTTTGAAATACTGAAAATGACTTAAGGATCCAAATGATTACCTTTGTAGTCCATTAAGATGACCAGAGACCTCAGGCTGGGAACCATTGATCTACTTAACTCTTCCCCACTCTATTTTTCAGTCAGCAAATAAGGCTTCTGGTCAAATAGAAAGTTAATCTTTGAGCTGGGATTAAAACCCACCTCATTGGAGGCCAGTTTGCGTTCTTTTACTTGGCTTTCTTCATGACGCCTTTGGCCTATAACTGATTCATTTATGATCAATTTTTTTGTAAATGTCATGAAGGGGACTTTTGGTCAAAATCTGTATTAGTCAGAATTCTCCAGAGAAACAGATTGCTAGCTAGCTAGATGATACATTTATATATATAAATAATATATATATAAAAGAAGTAATTGTTTTACATGATTATGGAGGCTGAGAAGTCCCATGAAATGCTGTCTGCAAGCTAGATACCCAGGAAAGCTAGTGGTATAGTTCCAGTCTGAATCCAAAGGCTGAGGACTAGGAAAGCCAATTGTGTAAGTTCCAGTTCTAGGGCAGAAGAGGACCAATGTCCCAGCTTAACAGTCAGGCAGAGATAGACTTTAATATACCTTAAAGGCACACAGCATGGTTTGGAATTGCCTTGAGATTTGAGACAGGCCCTCACTTTCTGGAAAGGGTATTAAAGGAGCTCACTTATTCCATTTATTTGAAGCTCAGTTGTTCATACATACATTATACTTAAAGACTACTTACTAAGTTTGAGATACTATAGCTAGGAGGGAGGAGGTGGTAGGAGTAATAATAGAGTGTTAGGTGAGCAAAGTAGCCCATATTTCAGGGAAACTATGTTTTATTAGGGGAGAAATATGTGCACAGGACTATTTCTAAGGCAACATGTAAGATAGTGCATGCCTCTGGGGGTTCTAAATTGCATATATATTAACTTTGTTCAGCAGGATTGCCTGAGAGTAAAAGGTGTATAATGGAACGAAGTCAACCAGAACTGTACTATTTCTAAGTGCCTGCTAGAATAAGACAAGTGTTGTTAAGTTGTGCTTCGCTGGTGCTTTGTGCAGCAAATCACAACAAAATTTAGAAGCACTACCTTCCTTGCTATGTTTATCATTTAAGTCTCACATTGACTCTTGGCCACAAATGTTTTCTGTCTCCTTGTCATAACTAGATCATCAGCTAAACTATTTTTATCTGATACATTAATCACCTTTTCTAGATTACCTTGCCTAGATATATCCAGGGACAAGCAACTACCTCCAAAGGCAGTCCATGCCACACCATTCTTTTAATTTTATTTTATTATTTTAATTGTGCTAAAATACATGTAACATGTAATTTGTCATCTTAACTATTTTTAAGTGTACAGTTCTGTGAAATTAAGTACATTAATTTGTTATGCATCATCGCCACCATCCATCTCTAGAACTCTTTTCATCTTGCAAAACTAAAACTCTGTACTCATTAAATAATAACTACTAATTTCCCCCCTCCCTTCAGCCCCTTTCTGCCACCATTTTACTTTCTATCTTTATGAATTTGACTATTTTAGATTACTGCGGTTCTTTTGTAACTGACTTATTTCACATAGAATAAAGTCCTTAGGGTTCATCCATGTTGTAGCATGTATCCTTTTTTTAAGGCTGAATAATACTCCATATGTATGTATATATCATATTCATCCATTCATCTGTTGATAGATACTTACTTGCTTCCACCTTTGGGCTATTATTAAAAATGTTGCTATGAACAGATATTTCTTCAAGACCCTGCTTTCAAATCTTTTGGGTATATACCTAGAAGTAAAATTTTGAGATCATATGATAATACTATTTTTAATTTTTTGAGGAGCTGTTTTCCATGGCAGCTGCACTATTTTACATTCCCACCAACAGTTGCTCAAGGGTTCCAAATTATTTATGTTCTTGTCAACATTTGTTGTTGTTGTTTTAATAATAGCCATCTTAATGTTTGTGCAGTAGTATCTCAGTGTGGTTTTAATGTCCTTTTCCTAGGTGCCTAGGTTGCTCAGTTGGTTGAGCATCCGACTCTTGATTTTGGCTCAGGTCATGGGATCCAGCCCCATGTTAACTTCACACTGAGCATGGAGCCTGCTTAAGATTCTCTCTCTTTCTCCCTTTACCCCTCTCTCATGCTCTCTCTATATAAAAAATTTAAAAAAGAATTAATTTCCCTGACAATTAGGATGTTGAACATCTTTTCATGTGCTTATTGCTATTTAAAACAATCTTTTTTGAGAAATGCCAATTTAAGTTTTTTGCTCATTTTTTAAATTGGGTTATTTGGGTTTTTGTTGCTGAGTTCTAGAATGTCTTTATATATTTTGTATATCAATCCCTTTTCAGATATATGATTTACAAATATTTGCTCCCATTCCATGGATTGCCTTTTTGATTAGTTGATAGTATCTTTTTTTTTTTTTACAAATAGTTTATTGTCAAATTAGTTTCCACATAACACCCAGTGCTCATCCCCACGAGTGCCCTCCTCCATGCCCATCCCCCCCTCCCCCCACATCCATCAGTCCTCAGTTTTTGTCAGCATTCAAGAGTCTCTCATGGTTTGCTTCTCTCCCTTTCCCCCACCATTTCCCCCCTTCTTCTCCCCCTTGTTCCTCAGTTAAGTTCCTCCTAATCCTCCTATACATGCAAACATATGATATTTGTCCTTTTCTGCCTGACTTATTTCGCTCAGCATAACACCCTCAAGGTCCATCCATGTTGCTACACATGGCCAGATTTCATTGTTTCTCATTGCCATGCAGTATTCCATGGTATAGATAAACCACATCTTCTTGATCCATTCGTCCGTTGATGGACACTTAGGCTCTTTCCATGTTTTAGCTATTGTTGATAGTATCTTTTGACAAACAAAAGTTCTTATTTTTTTTCTTTTCTTGCCAATGCTTTTGGTATCCTGGATAAGAAATCATTGCCAAATCCAATATTATGAACGTTTTCCCTATGTTTTCTTCTAAGAGTTTTATAGTTTTAGCTTTTACATTTAGGTCTTTGATTCATTTTGAGTTAATTTTTAAATTTTATTTATTTATTTATTTTTTAGTCTACATTTTCATCCATCCATTTATTTATTTATTTATTTATTTATTTATTTATTTATTTATTACAAATAGTTTATTGTCAAGTTGGTTTCCATATAACACCCAGTGCTCATCCCCACAAGTGCCCTCCTCCATGCCCATCTCTCCCCTCCCCCCATACCCATCAGTCCTCAGTTTGTTCTCAGCATTCAAGAGTCTCTCATGGTTTGTCTCTCTCCCTCTACCCCACTATTTCCCCCCTTCTTCTCCCCCATGGTCCTCTGTTAATTTCCTCCTAATCCTCCTATACGTGCAAACATATGATATTTTTCCTTCTCTGCCTGACTTATTTCTCTCAGCATAACACCCTCAAGGTCCATCCATGTTGCTACACATGGCCAGATTTCATTCTTTCTCATAGCCATGAGGTATTCCATCGTATAGATAAACCACATCTTCTTGATCCATTCTTCTGTGGATGGACACTTAGGCTCCTTACATGTTTTAGCTATTGTGGAGAGTGCTGCTATGAACATTGGGGTACATGTGCTCCTATGCATCAGCACTCCTATATCCCTTGGGTAAATTCCTAGCAGTGCTATTGCTGGGTCATAGGGGAGTTCTATTGTTAATTTTTTGCAGGACCTCCACACTGTTTTCCAGAGAGGCTGCACCAGTTTACATTCCCACCAACAGTGTAGGAGGGTGTCCATATCTCCACACCCTTGCCAGGATCTAGAGTCTTCTGATTTGCTCATTTTATCCACTCTGACTGGCATGAGGTGGTATCTCAGTGTGGTTTTGATTTTTATTTCCCTGATGAGGAGGGATGCTGAGCATCGTTTCATGTGTCTGTTGGCCATCTGGATGTCCTCTTTGGAGAAGTGTCTGTTCATATCTTCTGCCCATTTCTTCACTGAATTGTTTGTCTTGCGGGTGTGGAGTTTGGTGAGTTCCTTATAGATTTTGGATAGTAGCCCTTTATCTGATATGTCATTTACAACTATCTTTCCCCATTCCATCAGTTGCCTATTAGTTTTATGGATTGTTTCCTTTGCTGTGCAGAAGCTTTTAATCTTGATGAGGTCCCAAGAGTTCGTTTTTGCTCTTGATTCCCTTGCCTTTGGGGATGTGTCAGGTAAGAAGTTGCTGCGGTGGAGGTCAAGGAGGTTGTTTCCTGCTTTCTCTTCTAGGGTTTTGATGGTTTCCTATCTCACATTCAGGTCCTTTATCCATGTTGAGTTTATTTTTGTGTATGGTGTGAGAAAATGATCTAGTTTCATTCTTCTGCATGTTGCTGTCCAGTTCTCCCAGTACCATCTGTTAAAGAGGCTGTCTTTTTTAAATTGGATACTCTTTCCTGCTTTGTCAAAGATTAGTTGGCTGTACACTTTTGGGTCCAATTCTGAGCTCTCAATTCTATTCCATTGGTTTATGTGTCTGTTTTTGTGCCAATACCATACTGTCTTGATGATGACAGCTTTGTAGTAGAGGTTAAAGTCTGGGATGGTGATGTCCCCCATTTTGGTTTTCTTCTTCAATATTACTTTGGCTATTTGGGGTCTACAAATTTGAGGATAGTTTGTTCTAGTTTTGAGAAGTATGCTGGTGCAATTTTGATTGGCATGGCATTGAATGTGTAGATTGCTTTGGGTAGTAATGACATAGCAATATTGATTCTTCTGACCTATGAGCATGGAATGTTTTTCCATTTCTTTGTGTCTTCACTTTCCTTCATAAGTTTTCTACAGTTTTCATCATACAGATCTCTTATATCTTTGGTTAGGTTTATTCCTAGGTATTTTATGTTTTTTTGTGCAGTTGTGAATGGGATCAGTTTCTTGATTTCTCTTTCTGTTGCTTCATTGTTGGTGTATAAAAATGCAATCAATTTCTGTATGTTGATTTTTTATCCTACAACTTTGCTGAATTCATGGATCAGCTCTAATAGGCTTTTGGTGGAGTCTGTCGGGTTTTCTATGTAGAATATCGTGTCCTGAGGAAAGGGTCCAACTTCATTCTTTTGCATGTGGATATCCCATTTTCCCAATACTATTTATTAAAAACAATGTCCCTTTCTCATTGAGTGGTCTTAGAAACTTTGTTCAAAATTAATTGACCATTGGTGCACCTGGGTGGCCCCAAAGTCCTGGATGGCTCAGTCAGTTAAGCATCTGACTCTGGATTTCAGCTCATGGCATGATCTCATGGCTTGTGAGTTCAAGCCCCACATCAGACTCTGCACTGATGGTGTGGAGCCTGCTTGGGATTCTCTCTTTCTCTCTCTAATCCTCCCCTGCTCATGCTCTGGTGTACTCTCTCTCTTTCTAAATAAATAAAATATACATACATACATACATACATATATACATACATAAGCAAACAAACAAACTTTTAAAAAATTACTTTATCAGTAATTTGAAGCTTTATTTCTGGGCTCTATTCTGTTCCATTAGTGTATGTGTTTGTCCTTATGTCAGTGCCATAACATTTTCATTACTGTAGCTTTGTATTAAGTTTTGAAATCAGGAAGTATGATGCCTCCAACTTTGTTCTTCTTTTCAAAATTGTTTTGGTTATTTGAGGTCCCTTGAGATTCCATATAAATTTTAGGATGGCTTCTTCTATTTCTGCAAAAACTGTCATTGGGGTTTTTTTTGTAAGCATTGAATTGATTCTATAGATTGCTTTGGGTGGTATTGAAATTTTAACAATATTAAGTCTTCCCATCCATAAACATGAAGGTCTTTTTATTTATTGGTGTTTTATTCAATTTCTTTCAACAACATTTTATACTTTTCAGTGTAGAAGTCTTTAGCCTTCTTGGTTACATTTATTTCTAATCCTATTTTGGATTGTTCATTTTTGGTGTATAGAAACACAACTGATATTTGTATGCTGGTTTTGTATCCTGCAATTTTGCTTAATTTGTTTATTAGTTCTAATGTGTTTTTTGTGGAATCTTTAGGGTTTTCTGTATATAACGTCATGTCATCTGTGAATAGAGATAAATTACTTCTTCATTTCCAATTTGGATGCTTTTTATTTCTTTTCAGAAAGCCTATTCTTAAACTGAGCCAAAATGTATTTTCTTGTAGCTTTCCCTGTTTTTTTTAAATGCACTTTTTACACTCTCCACAATAGCTAAAACATGGAAAGAGCCTAAGTGTCCATCAACAGATGAATGGATCAAGAAGATGTGGTTTATCTATACCATGGAATACTACATGGCAATGAGAAACAATGAAATCTGGCCATGTGTAGCAACATGGATGGACCTTGAGGGTGTTATGCTGAGCGAAATAAGTCAGGCAGAGAAGGACAAATACCATATGTTTGCACGTATAGGAGGATTAGGAGGAACTTGACGGAGGAACAAGGGGGAGAAGAAGGGCGGAAATGGTGGGGGAAAGGGAGAGAGGCAAACCATGAGAGACTCTTGAATGCTGACAAAAACTGAGGACTGATGGATGTGGGGGGGAGGGGGGGATGGGCATGAAGGAGGGCACTTTGGGGATGAGCACTGAGTGTTATGTAGAAACTAATTTGACAATAAACTATTTGTAAAAAAAAAATAAATAAATAAATGCACTTTTTATTTTAGAATAGTTTTAGATGTATAGAAACACTGTGACAATAGTATAGAGAGTTTCCATATACCTTGCATCCAGTTTCCTCTATTATTATTTTCTATTACTATGATACATTCATCACAACTAACAAACTACTATCCCCCTAATGTTCTTTTTCCAGGACTCCATCCAAGATACCACATTACATTTAGTGATCATGTCTCTTTAGCTACTCTTGACTGTGACAGTTTCTTAGACTTTCCCTCGACAATTTTGAGGATTAGTGGTCAGGTGTTTTATAGAATGTCACTCATTTTGGATTTGTCTGATATTTTTATCATGATTAGACTAGAGTGATATATTTTAGGGTTGGAATACCAGAGAGGTAAAGTGCTATTCTCATCATATCATGCCATGGGTACATACTATAATCATGATTTATTACTATTGATGTTGACTGAGATGACCTGGCTGAAGTGTGTTTGTCAGGTTTCTCCACTGTAAAGTTACTTTTTAAAACTTCCACAATGTGTTCTTTGGAAGGAATTACTTTGAGCAATCCACATTTTAAGACTGAGGAGTTATGTATTACCTCCTTGAGAATGGAGTATCTACATATATTATTTGGATTTTTTGTGCACTGGAGATGTGTCTGTTCTCTCTCATTTATTTATTCAGTCATTTATTTATATCAGTGTGGGCTCATGGATTTTTTTACCAAGTTTTTAATTTAAAAAAATTTTAATGTTTTATTTCTGAGAAAGAGAGAGAGACCGTGTGAGCCGGGGAGGGTCAGAGAAAGAGGGACGCACAGATTATGAAACAGGCTCCAGGCTCTGTGCTAGCTGTCAGCATAGAGCCCGACGCAGGGCTCGAACCGACGAACCGTGAGATCATGACCTGAGCTGAAGTCGGATGCTTAACCGACTGAGCTGCCCTGGCACCCCCCAAGTTTTTTATTTTAATTCCAGTATTGTTAACATACAGTGTTATATTAGTTCCAGGTGTATAATATAGTGATTCAACAATTCTATACATTACTCAGTGCTCATTATGATAAGTGTACTCTTTAGTCCCCATTACCTATTTAACCCATTCCCCAACCCATCTGTCTTCTTGTAACCATCAGTTTGTTCTCTATACTTAAGAGTTTCTTGGTTTGTCTCTTTCTCTCTTTTTTCCCTTTGCTTATATGTTTTGTTTCTTAAATTTCACATATGAGTGAAATCATATGGTATTTGTCTTTCCCTGACTGACTTATTTCACTTAGCATTATACTGTCTAGCTCCATCCGTGTTGTTGCAAATGGCAAGATTTCATTCTTTTTAAAAAAATTTTAATGTTTATATTTGAGAGAGAGAGAGACTGAAACAGAGCATGAGAAGGAAAGGGGCAGAGAGAGGGAGACACAGAACCCTAAGCAGGCTCCAGGCTCTGAGCTTTCAGCACAGAGACTGACGTGGGGCTCAAATTCACGAACTGTGAAATCATGACCTGAGCCAACGTTGGTGCTTAACCAACTGAGCCACCCAATTGCCCCAATTTCATTATGTTTTATGGGTGAATAATATTGTATGTATACACCACTTCTTCATCCATTCATTTATTGATGGACACTTGGAGTACTTCCATAATTTGGCTATTGTTAATTATGTTGCAATAAATATAGAGGTTCATGCATCCCTTTGAATTCGTGTCTTTGTATTCTTTGGGTAAATACCCAGCAGTGCGATTACTGGATCATAAGGTAGTTCTATTTTTAACTTTTTGAGGAACCTCCATGCTGTTTTCCAGAGTGGCTGCACCAATTTGTATTCCTACCAATAGTGCAAGAAGGTTCCCTTTTCTCCACATCCTTGCCAACACCTGCTGTTTCTTGTGTTGCTGGTTTTAGCCATTCTGACAGCTGTTTGATGATACCTCATTTTAGTTTTGATTTGCATTTCCCTGATGAATTTTTATTTTAAACTTTGGGTTATAATCCAATACTACTTTATTTTGTTTCAAATTGTTCCAGCTTTGGCCACTGGGGACTTTTTCAATTGGTTCCTGTGTCCCTTTGACATGCTTCCATTATTGTGGGTCAATTTTGTTTTCTTTTGAGTCTGGTTGATTTTTCTTCTGCCTTCTGCCACACACACACACACACACACACACACACACACACACACCTCTGTTATATGTGACAACACTTCAGATTTCTGAAAACAGCCATCATTACCCCATCTAGTCTTCTCCAAACTAAACATTTCCCGCCCATTCCTTCAGACACTCCTCATGTAACAGATTTATTGACTTCTTCTCTCCTTATTGCTTTCTTCTAGAAACATTCCATTTTGTCAGTTACTTGAACTACCTCCTTCCACTCTTTTTATGCTCCACAACAGTGTTTTATAAATTTTGAGAGAAATCAAAAGTAGTTTCATTTCTGGAAATTATATGTGATAGTAATTAGTATATAATCTTTATCACTGAATGAATAAATAACCCTGTATTAGAATGAAGACTCTTAGGGGGCGCCTGGGTGGCTTAGTTGGTTAAGCGTCCGACTTTCGCTTAGGTCATGATCTCGCGGTTCGTGGGTTCGAGCCCCGCGTCGGGCTCTGTGCTGACTGCCAGCTCAGAGCCTGGAGCCTGTTTCAGCCTGTGACNGGTTAAGCGTCCGACTTTCGCTTAGGTCATGATCTCGCGGTTCGTGGGTTCGAGCCCCACGTCGGGCTCTGTGCTGACTGCCAGCTCAGAGCCTGGAGCCTGTTTCAGCCTGTGACTCCCTCTCTCTCTGACCCTCCCCTGCTCACGCTGTCTCTCTCTCTCTCCTAAAAATAAATAAAACATTAAAAAAAATTAAAAAAAAAAGAATGAAGACTTAGGAGAAATATATTGCTTCTGCTTTGTGCAGAGCTTAGTATTTTTCAAAGCGGCTTAGGAACTCATTTATTTGACCTTTCTAACCCTTTTGTATGACAGATAGGGCAAGTAGTGGTATGCCCAGAAAACAAAGGCTCAGAGAAAGTGCCTTGTCCAAAGTCACCATATAAATTAGATGGAACTGTGTTCTCCTGACTCTTATTCTGGTAACCTTTATATTTGCTTAAACTTTGACTGTGTATTTAGAGATGATATTGATTTCTTTTTTAGAATCATCTGTTGCATTTTGCTTGCAGATCTCTTTTTTTCACAAATAGTTTATTGTCAAGTTGGTTTCCATATAACATCCAGCACTCATCCCCACAAGTGCCCTTCTCCATGCCCATCCCCCCTCCCCCACACACCCATCAGTCCTCAGTTTGTTCTCCACATTCAAGAGTCTGATTCCCAACTTATTAAAGATCATGAAAATCAGTAGTTTGAATGAAAGATTCTTTAAAATTCTAAAATATCACCTTGGAGTGAGGTTCTAAGCTGCCAACAAAACAAAAACAATAAAACCTGTTTATAAAGTGAGAAAAAAAACACTTTGACTGTGTAGGCTGATATTTGTCACACCTTCAACTTAATCAGAATTGCCAGTACCTTTGCATATGGGCTGAACTTAGCCTTCTGATATAAAATGAGATATGAAATGTAAGTCTGAAATGCAAACATTTATATAATGTTTTAAAAATAAAATTTGAGGCACCTGGGTGGCTCAGTCGGTTAAGCGACCGACTTCGGCTCAGGTCATGACTCACAGTCTGTGGGTTCGAGCTCCCTGTCGGGATCTGTGCTGACTGCTCAGAGCCTGGAGCCTGCTTCGGATTCTGTGCGTGTGTCTCTCTCTGACCCTCTCTTGCTCGCTCTCTGTCTCTGCCTCTCACAATAAAGACATAAATATTTTAAATAAATAAATAAAATTCATCTTTGTGTGCTTGTAGATATCAATTGGGTGGTCAAGCCAGAACCTAGAAAGCATACGGTTAGCTTTGGGAATAGAAGTGTGAACAGAATAAAAATAAATGTTTTCTAATTGTCCTCGCTTGCTGCGGATATTAGGCAGCTAGCTTTGTGTCTTTTTTAACCACTTATCACATTCTAATGGAAAGGTGCTGAGGTGCAGCTAATCCCAAACAGTGTATAATCCCCAGATAATTTATACAGTAATATTTTGTCACACATATACACTCTAGTGCCCAGTCCCAGCTCTTCTGCTTTCAAGGTTGCAGAGTCTGCACTAGGATTCTTGGCAAATGGCACCAAGTTTTATTACTTGGATGTCTCTGTTGTTATTGTTGTTGTTTTATAACCAGGGCAAGAAGATAGTAGCAGCCTTGTCATATGGGCTAGTACTGAGGTGTGGAGAAAATAAAAAAGCTGGAAAACTTTTCTCCCTTTCTACATTATCACTACCTTAATATTAAAACCAGTTTGTACAAACCGGAAACTGTAGTGTATACAGAAAATTTGAGATCACAACTCTTGGAGATGAATAGTTGCCACACCCAAAGAGTCTGTTGCCTTCAAGGAGTTATCAGTTGAAAAGAAACAGCTAGTTGTCTAAGCCGCCACCTACTGGTGTGGGTGGGATGGAAAAGGTAATTTATTTGAAAGGAGGTGGGAGGTTTGGTTGGCAAATAGAAAAGGCAGAATTTTAGGGCTAAGGGAGTAGAAGTATCTATAGAAAGAGGAATGCAGCAAGGGGATGAGAGCTAGACATTAAAACTATAGCGACAAAGGATAGGTAGGAGTTAGTAGGTATAGACACGAATGCCTACTCCAAGAGTGGAGGTTGATAATGAAGATCTCTTAGCTTTAATATTTTATGGATCTCTAAGATGGAGGGTTGACAGAGGAATCTGGGAAGCATGACTAAGAAGTAGTTGAATCTTCTATAGAGAAAGAAGAGATTGGAATGGGGTTTTAATTATTTGAATCTATGAACTTTGTTTCTTTGCAAACTGAAAGAGGTTCTGAAGTACACTGAGTAAGGAATGTGAACTCTACAGATATTATATCTTTGCTAATGGAGGAAAAACTAAGCCTTTTGGAAACTTGAACTTTTTAGTCCTCCTCTACCCTCAAAAATATTAATTGTAAATACAACCAACATGCTCCTTCCCTAGATAGAGGTATCTAAATTAAGGACAGAGCCAGGTAATGGATTTAAGTCCAAATGACCCTGACTAATCCTGGTAATTGGTCAACTTTTGAGTAAATTTAGGGGGAAATGTCTGCAAAAGGTCTGAAGAGCTCAAAATGAGACTTTGAGGAAAAGCTTCCACATCATCCATAGATATTATCTGATTATGTATTCATGGGTACTGAATATTTTTTAAATCTTCTAACTTATCTGAAACCAGTCTTCCCATCTCCATCTTGGGTGTCAGATCTCCTCATTCTCTCATCTCTTCTCTGGCCCATGTTTGTTGAATGTACAAGAGTAAGTATAATAATTTTGCACACAAAATAAAATGACTTGCTTAGCTATGACATTAAGGCCAGACATAGGATAGTCTATACAGGTCTTAGCTCCCTCATCAGATAAACCCTTCAAGTATTTTTAAAAATGTGTGAGAGAGAAACAAGAAAACTTTGAGATTTTAATTCTTCCATTTGCTCTGCAACCTTATGACTTAAAACTAGGTGGCAAAGATTGATACTCAACTAAAAAAAAGACAAAGTTCCTTTTCCTTCTTGTGCCTTAGCTTCTAGCATAAAATGAGACACATTCAGTTTTCTATTATCTGAAGTCATCTGCTTTGTAGATTATTCATACTTTTGTTTTTTTTTATGCTTCAGCTGTTCAGTGTCACTTCTTTTCTCTCTATATATATATTTCTGAATCTACTTGAAGAGCGGTTGCAAGGCTTAGACATGTAGAAGGAAACAAAATTGTGGGGACAAAAATTAGTCCATTTTCCAGTACTCTCATTCTTTCATACCTAGGTCATCATCTTTAGTTTTAAAAGACGCTCACTCCCGAAACCAACTTGATAATAAACTATTTGTAAAAGAAAAAAAAAAAACGCTCACTCCCACTCCCATACACACATATTCTCTTCACACACACACACACACTTTCCCCCCGCCTTACCCTCTTCTCTTCTCTCTCTGTCTCCCTCTTTGGCAAGTCCAGTGAACAGACTAGTCCGACACCTCAAAAATACTCTAATTCCAAGAAAGAAGCTAAATTCTGCCTTTGACATTTCATTCCCCCTGTAGTTTTAATTAGGTGTAAATTCTCCTATGCTTCGTTTGAAACATGCCTCAGGATCTTAGGGAAATGGCAGGCAGATGGGGTATTAATTCAGGGTGATGTTTCTCACTTCACAGTGCCCATGCAACATTTATTGTCATTAAAATAGTGCCATTTAAATGAGGTGGCTGATGTTGGAAAATGAATGCAAAGTTGATCATTGTTCTGTGGATCTGAGCTTTGATGAAGTAGCCAAATTAAAGGCAGCGCTTCAACTCTACTTATGCAATATATATCTGTGTATCATTCAATAGTGAAACCCTAGAGATTCTGACAGGAGGACAAAGCCTCTAAGGTTCTCTTAGGGTGGTGAGGATAAAAATATCTGCTTTTCCTACTTTACCAGACTATGGTGAAAATGACAAATATACTATGTGTACAGCGGTCTTTATTAACTATGTGCAAGATCTTTGGTTAATTCCGCATAGCCCTGTAGAATTCTGGAAGCTCTGTCACTAATTTCTCTTTTCCTTCCTTAAGTTTCTGTTTTCCCCTAGAGCCCAGGTTAAAAAGAAATTGATTCCTGTCTACTGTTTAGCTTTTGTCCCTCTGCCTTGAAGCTTTGAATTCAGCAAAATTCTTTGGATCCATATGGCTACCCATTAATGTTTAGGCTTAAACATTGAACAATATCACAAAACTAATTAGGTTTTATGGCCTATGGCCAAGTCAACTAATTTTGCTTCGTAAAATTTCCAAGAGAAAAAAAAATATTTAAGACAGTAAAACCTCCCTTAAAATATATCATGAAAGTATTGCTGACCCTGGGAAAAATGCTTTGTACAGCTTGGGAACATCCAGTTTTTTTTGCGCTATACTTTTTATGACTTCAATCCAGGTTGAGCTGTGAAAAGGTGAGAGGGACAAGAACCATTTTAGAGAAGTAGAATAGATTAAATCAAATATGTAAAGAAACGGCTTGATTAATTCAAAACTGAAGCCTTAGGCTCCCCAGTCTCATGCTCCACAGCAATAATTTCTCCTTGGCCAGAAGCCTAAGCATCTGTGTCCAAATCTCATACTCCTTCCTGGATAGATTCATCAGGTCAAGCCTTGGGTTTGCCCGAGTTTTTTTCCCCCCTGCATCATCCCTTAATTTAAGTTAAACTTAAAAATGAGAGCCATTAAATAGTAAAACAAACAAATACACAACAATAATAAAACATTATGTCCTGGCCCTCAGAGGTCAATTTAATGTGATTAGCAGCATAAAATTTCACAAAAGCTTTTGCTGGAGGATTACCAGAAACAGCATCATTCAATATGTTGTTGCCATGCGCTGCCATTCTTCCACTTTGGCATTATTTATTGATTGTAGCTGAAGCACAATATTTGTACCTATTAAGCCTTTTAGTTTCCTTTCAGCTTTTCCTGAGTAAAAGTGGAACTGTACCATTATTGTTAAACCATTTTCAAGGCCAGAAAACCTCTTCAATATTGTTTACATCCCTGGTTACAAAGGCAAGTACTGAGGTGGAACTGCTCTGTCTGTTTTGATTCATTTCAAGGGTAACACTTATGCGTTTGTGTGTGTGTGTGTGTGTGTGTGTGTGTGTGCGCGCGCGTGCGTGTGCGTGTGTTCACGCAGGAGGCAGTAGTGAGTGGAGCAAGAGTTTTAAGGGAGGAGGGGGGCTGGAAGGAAAAACAACTTTCAATGAATTGAAACTGCATAATGAAAAGGTTCTGAAATTTAATTACAAAAAATGGCTGTGTTTTTTCTCTCACCTCCTCCTCTCTCTACTTCCCTCCTCCCCACCCTCCCCAAAAACCACTGAAGTAAAATGAGACTTTCAGATCAAATCTACACACCCACTCTAGGTCTATTTTGAGAAAGGGATTTTTTCCCCTTATTTATTTTGTGACAGTGACAGAATGGATACTGCAAGATGTAGTTATGGTGTGGAGTCTTGCCACTGTTTGGCTTAGTTCCCCCTCCACTCTGCTGCTCTCTGGTCAGGCAAACAGGGTCAAAGCTTCAAAAGCTTGCTGTGGCCACATTTCTCACCACCTCTTGTGGTTTCACACTTGGCCATTCACTATTCAGTCACTGTCCTTCTAACATATGGCCTGAAAAGAGCTGGAAGTTTAGTTTCCAAGTTTGGAAATGCTTAACTGGTGTAGTGGAGTGTGGGTTTGTCTTTGTGGCCTCAGGTTCTGTTGAAGATGTTTGGAAAAGAAATAAAATGTCTTTTGAACCTAGTAATCAAGAGTATGTTTGTGAACATGTATATAATTCAAATGATGCATTCTGGAGCATGCCCACATTATTTGATACTGAAGTTTCTCTTTTTAAATTTTTGTTTAGGACTCTTTAGAGTGCCTATACCTGATTTCCTTAATGAGTTTTCAGGCTAGTTGTCACTTTCTAGATGCTCTAAAATGTAGCTTCTGGATTTTCTTTCTCCTGGCTTCTCTTCTATTTTGTGTTTTGTCTTCAAATAAAATTGCACTTAATTTATAAGGGTAAATGGGTACTCAGTTTTAATACTATCCGTGAAAGCTTGTCTCCTATACCTGCTCTCTGTTAGGAATATCTTCCTCACATGCAACACAAACCTCTCCCATAGTTCGTTGAGAGAAACATGTAGGTCTAGGATCAAAGTCCTAAAACAGGATCAAGGTCATCACATATAGAACCAAGATGGAGACAGAGACCCATGGGACAAGATCTGGAATGTGTAGTGTAGTGAGCTTTGGGGAGGAAGAAGAAACTAAGCACAAGTTTGGTGGAGAGAGATAGAGATACCGGGTCAGGAAGAACCTGAAGCAGGAAGATAGAGAGAGAGAAGCTAAAGCAGATTCAGAAGTGTGTTTTTAGGTATGACTGTTCACTGAACACCCTTTGTTGCTCTCTCTTCTTCTTAAGTTATCTTTCAGCTGACTCTGAGATGTACACAGTGTAGGTATTTCTATTTCTTTAATGAATTTATCACTTTCACAGTCTTTTTAAACTCTCTCTTTTTCATGGCTTTTGGGAGTCCAGAACTAGATGTGCTACCTCAGGAGGAATGTGAAGTGTTCTGGGAAGATAGATTTACCATTCTGTCTTGCATTTTCAATATGCAACCACATATGCATACTCAGCAGCCACCATTCTGACTCATTTTCTTTATAGTCCATTCTGATCCTGAAATCCTCTGATCTTGACAGGGAAACAAACAAATAAATAAATGTCTCAAGTCAAATATTTTTAGGAAATAATGGATTAAACAAAGTAAAATAATTTATTTACTGTAAGCCTTTCTAGGGTCTTTCTGTTAATGTTTATTACGAATCTACAAAATGCAACTTTTCCCAAGCTCATTTCCTCTAAGTTCCTTTTAGTAGTATTTTGAGAACTACTTATTGTGTTCCAAGGCATACAGATTAAGAACACTGTTTTTGAAATTTAGAGGATGTGGAGCTTTATATTTCTCTTTTTTTAATGTTTATTTTTTTCTTAAGAGAGAGAGCGGGCATGTACAAGGTGGAGGAGTGGCAGAGAGAGGGAGACAGAAGATCTGAAGTGGGCTATGTGCTGACAGACAGCAGAGAGCCCGATATGGCACTTGAACCCACAAACCGTGAGATCATGACCTGAGCCGAAGTCAGATGCTTAACCAACTGAGCCACCCAGGCACCCAAGGACTTGAAGCTTTTAAATCAAATATTTCCTTTATAATTTTGGTTTTCATGCTCATTTGGCCTTTGCCGCTTTTATGTTTCAACAAAATAAAATCTTTTATCATTGATGTTATTACTTGTTACCCATCCATCTTACTGTGGTCTTCATTTTCAAAGCCTAGCAAGTTGCTTTCCATCCCATTCCATTCTTTCCTACCTGTCCACTTTGGCCTGGGGAATTAAAATATCCCATTCTGCCCCTCACAGCTTATTTCTTCTTGCCAGTTTTCTAGACTTGGACATTAACTGAAATAATAAGAACCTTGTAATTGTATAGTGCTTTGTATTTTCAAGGTACCTTCACATCCACTATCTTGTTTGATCTTCTCTACCCCTCATTAGGTAAGCAGAGCATGGATTATTACCCCATTCTAACTCAAGGCCATATACAGCTAACTAAGGGTAAAGCCAATAAAGTTTTCAGATGAATAAGTTTCACTACATGGCCCACCATCAGTTCCCCAGTCTAATTCCTTTCTTGCTATTTTTGGGAAATATATGTAATATATTTATAAATATATAATATTATGTATATAAATTTTCTTGGACAAACGTGAGAACTCCTGAGAGAGCAAATGTAGAAAATTAGCAGGAAATCACATGTGGAGGGGCCCAACTGGGTCACTTGATGCTTGAACACAATGTGGGAAGCTAGGTCAGAAAAAAAGCCAAGACAATCCTAGATTAGGATGTCACAGAAAAGACTCATTACTAGATGTTAGGGACCCTTTCCTATGGCTGAGAGGGACTTCTGGTCACGAAAGTCTGTAACTTCCTGCCGGACTCTGTACTTGGAATGACTGACTAGTTAATCTTACATCTAGTTTTGTAATATAGTTTGTAATGTGGCATTTTGTATGCTAACTGGAGCCATACTGGAGGGAACCCTTTTGGTCTAAAACAGTGGTCTTCAAGGGGGAAGGAAGAAAATTTGGGACATTTGGCAATGTTTGGAGATATTTTTGGTCACAACTGGGTAGACGGGTTGCTAGTGGCATCTAGTGGGGAAAAGCCAGGAATGCCTCTAAACTTTCTACAATTCATAAGAGAACCATTTGCCCCCTACACACACTCACACACACATGCATGCACGTGTACACATGCACACACACGCACACCCACAAGGGATAATCCAACCCACCATATCAGTAGTGCCCACATTGAGAAACTCTTACCTAAGTGAAGAGTCTGGGTCCCATAGGAGTTGTTTTGATTTTCTCTCTGCTTCTTTCCCCTGTACTTGGTCTGCATGCGTGTGTGTGTGCATGTGCATGCACATGTGTGCATGTGTGTTGGTACTTATCCATCTGAGTAAATGTAGGAAAGGCTCTCAGAACACCTGAATAGTATTACTGTGCTGTGAAGAAATGAGTGATCATCACGGTCAACTTGAGGGGAGTTTCACCAAGGATATTTGGCTCCTTTGGGGTTGTAGGTACAGTACACACATGCAAGGACACAGAATCAGCTGCCAACATTCGCCTGGGAGTGGCTCTTTGTATATCTGTCTTGTTTCTGACGATCAATTCTCAGCCTCAATTCTTACTTGTGGATTAGGCATCAGGGGCTGCTGTCAACTTTAGGACACAAGTCTGGCCAGAAGTGCCTAGAAGCTGTCTAAAGGTTTGTCTTGAGGTTTGAAGAAGGATGGTCATACATCCAGCCACTGCAGTTGTGAACATGTGGGATCCAAGGAGAGAGCAGTGCACATGAGAGGAAGGGGTGTAGGCATTTGGAGTGTGGAAGGCATGCCTGAGCATCTGGGTATGTGTTTGTTGTTTTATACTTGGGCTTCAATTCAAAACCCCTTCATTCATGTGATAAATAATTTCCTATCTACTCCTAATTTCCATTGACTATTGGTCATTAACCTTTTCAATTTTGACATTATAGCTAATAAATGAGGCTCCTTCTTTTAGGCTTTACCACAGTGCTTGTGCTTGTGTAAAAACAAAGGCTGGAATAACAACAATTCCTTCAGTGCATTCAATGTGGCCCTGAAGGAATTACAAACTCTTATAAAACCTCTACTTAAAGTATGCAGAATATTAAGTTTTGTAATGTAGGGGTGAGGCTCTGGGAGTTACCAAATGTAACTAAGGACAAGTGTTGATAAAGTCCTGGAAACCAGGACCTTTTCAATTTTTTCCTTCACTCTTCTCTTAGGCCCTTCCCATTATGTCAGATGAAATTCATAGGTGGCAGGCACTATGCTGAGCTTTGAGTTCTATTGCTGGTGGAAGAAGGAGTTAAGTCTGTGGCTTTCCTTGGAAGGTTATGTTTGATTTCCATTCTTCCCTCTTTGGTGTTCCCTCCAAGTTTGTGTGGGATTTATGCATTGGGAAGTGGAGAGTGTTTACCCACAAAGGGTATAAGATAAGGTATGTGGAAATAAAAACTTTGCCATTTGAAATAAATGCATTTTAGTTCCTAAAGGCTGAGTTTAAGGCTGACAGCCATTAGCAAATATGATACAGTTTAATGGTGAATACCTATTAATTTATACATGCCCACATAATGTTGGAAATATTTTCTTGGTATGTTAATTAGAGAATGTATTTGAATATGAATATATGATTATTTCTACATTATCCATGACAAAGAAGAAAAGAAAGGGTTACAAATAATTCCAAGTATCAGATGATTTTAAAATCTTTTCTGATAAGTTTTAAAGTAACTATTATAATTTTGTGTTTCCTGTGGTTTCTTTTTTTTGTTTTTACAAATAGTTTATTGTCAAATTAGTTTCCACATAACACCCAGTGCTCATCCACACAAGTGTCCTCCTCCATGCCCTAAACCTCCTATACGTGCAAACATATGATATTTGTCCTTCTCTGCCTGACTTATCTCGCTCATCATAACACCCTCAAGGTCCATCCATGTTGCTACACATGGCCAGATTTCATTGTTTCTCATTACCATGTAGTATTCCATGGTATAGATAAACCACATCTTCTTGATCCATTCATCTGTTGATGGACACTTAGGCTCTTTCCATGTTTTAGCTATTGTGGAGAGTGCTGCTATGAACATTGGGGTCCATGTGCTCCTATGCATCAGCATTTCTGTATCCCTTGGGTAAATTCCTAGCAGTGCTACGGCTGGGTCATAGGGGAGTTCTACTGTTAGTTTCCTGAGGAACCTCCACACTGTTTTCCAGAGGAGCTGTACCAGTTTACATTCCCACCA